>NC_053501.1:14356356-14364988 GCF_905171775.1 Rana temporaria
TTACCAAGTACTTACAACAATGGGGGCTCTTAAGGGGAGTTTATCGGAAGGTAGAGAGTAGCGCGATAGGCGCCTTCGTGACTTTCTCGGGTTTTACACTTCGGAGCGAGGTGGGTGAAAGGGTCGCTGGGTAACCGGGCACAGTAGCTGCAACAAACCCAGAAATATGAAAACAGAGGTCAGTCTACAATGGAACAGACAGTAATAAATATCTGAAATGTCAAATCTTCAGTCTCTCCACCCCCCCTTTAAAAAAAAAATCCCCCCCCCCCCCCAAGCAAAAACTAGTAAATCTTCGTTTTTTTTTATTATTTTAATTAAAAAATCAAGTTATAGTTATGGGCTCTGTGTAATGGTTTTGCACAGAGCAGCCCCAATCTTCTTTTGGAATCCCCCTGCCGGCACTCCAGGCTCCTCCTCTTTAGCAACTGCCCCCCATGGAAATCCGCCTTTCATGGGGGCACCCGTTCCGAGCCATCCTGTCTGCATCTATTGTGCCCAGGGTGGGGCTTTAACCATCAATTACTATCAATATCTAGTTATTTATTAATTATACAGTCCACTTCACTGTCAGATGTCCATAGAACGTTTACCGATTAATGTGGCCAATAGCGGTGTTAATGGTCACCCTTGGGCTCCCGTCATCTTGCCGCAACACGTAGGGAGGAATGATCTCATCGTCATCTACAACGGCTTCCGACTCCGCCTCCCCACAATCCAGGGACTTGGAGCATTTATTCCGCAGTATCTAAAAAACACAATCTGACGTCAAGATGCAGGAAGAGAATACATATGACCTCATTATGAGGAACGGGGATGTGCTACAAACCTTCTCAATGGCCTTATAGGTCTTCAGATCCTCCTCGAACCCCTTCATCTTGTCTGTGTCCGCTAACATGATATAATTGAGATGGGGGCTCTTGCCCGACCCTTGGACTGGACATAGGACCTGTACTCCGTGGGCAAATCAAAGCGGACCACCAGGTTGCATTTCGGGATGTCCACCCCCCTCCTCTACGATGCTGGTAGCAATCAGCAGATTGGTTTCATGCGCTCGGAATTTTCGAAGGACCTAAAGATAGAAAAAATTATTCTGACTTTCTATCCACAGGTTCCCTTTAATCTCGTTTTTGGATTGTGCGAGGAAACCAACAAAGACTGAAGGAGAACATAAAAATCTCCATGCAGATAGTCTATATGGGAGGTGTATACACACACAATATTTGAGATAAATAGAGAGAAGTGTGTGGATAGAGATATGTATATAGATGCGTGTGTGAGGAGATTATATATATATATATATATATATATATATATATATATATATATATATATATATATATATATATATATATATATATATATATATATAATTTTTTTTTTTTATTAGGGTTATCCCGATACGATACCAGTATCAGGACCGATTCAGAGTATTTGCGGGAGTACTTGTACTCCCGCAAATGCCCCCGATGCCAGATCCGATACTCGCCCCCCGCTACGCCGCATCCCCGCTTGGTTAATACGCGCGGGGAACATTACAGCGTTCATTTGAATAGCTGTAGTGTTTGCCGCCGCGCCGCGTATAGACACTCCCCCTTGCTCAGGTGAACTGTCCAATCCCGAGCAAGGGGGGGAGTGTCTATACACTGCGCGAATCACTACAGCTATTCAAATAAAAGCTGTAATGTTCCCCGCCCGTATTAACCAAGCGGGCGGCGCAGCAGCATGCAGGTAAGGGGGGACATGGCTGCATATGGGGGGGGGGGCATGGATTGGCTGCATATGGGGGGGGGGGGGGGACATGGATTGGCTGCATATGGGGGGGGGGGGGGACATGGATTGGCTGCATATGGGGGGGGACATGGCTGCATATGGGGGGGGGGGGGGAGACATACATGGCTGCATATGGGGGGGGGGGACATGGCTGCATCTGGGGAGGGGGGGGGGGGGACATGGCTGCATCTGGGGGGGGGGGGGGGGGGGGGGGGGACCATGGGCTGCATCTGGGGAGGGGGGGGGGACGGACGTGGCTGCATCTGGGGAGGGGGGGGGGGACGTGGCTGCATCTGGGGAGGGGGGGGGGGGACGTGGCTGCATCTGGGGAGGGGGGGGGGACATGGCTAGCATCTGTGGGGGGGACACATTTTAAAAAAGTATAGGTATTGGTGAGTACTTGAAAAAAAAGTATCGGTACTTGTACTCGGTCCTAAAAAAGTGGTATCGGGACAACATTATATATATATATATATATATATATATATATATATAAAAACACACACACCCCTCCACGTTACGCAAGGTAAAATAGAAACCACAGAATAATGAAGAAAGTTCCCATCTCCATAGTGAGGAATGTGCAGGTGGAGTGGCAGCAGAAGGGCGAGGGGGGAACGCCAATGATATCTGACTCGACATACTTCAACGCAATAAATGAGGTTATTTAACTGTCAGCGCCAATAAGGAGGCACGTAACCAGAAACAACCTGAGAGTATAACAAGTGATATCTGTGCGTCTCTAATGCCAGATAATTATGGGCTCTGCTGGAGGGAGTCCAGGGTGCAGGGCGCTGACACAGAGCAGACAGAGGACAGGGTCGTCGAGCGAACCCATTAACAAGAGGAAAGCGCTCGTTTTCCCCCAATATGGAGTCACTTCCATTACCTCTTCTTGCTTTCTGAACTCCACTTCCCATCTGTTTGTTACGTATCTGGTTCTTTCCGATGTCCGTGGCCAGTTATGAAGTTACTGCTAATGTAAGCCAGCTCTGGGTCCTGTTTCCCGGCCCTCCTTAATCAACCTGTAATGGCAAGTTGGAAAACGTCCGTTAAATCACAGCTGCACTTCAAAAGAGACAGACATCAGCACCGGCAATACGAAGGAGGTTTGCCTTAAACCAGCCTACTCCAACCTTCCGAAAGAAGCTTTAAGTCTCGGGAAATCCTCACTAATTATCGTATTCACAGCTCACCATACATTATTTGACCAGCAAGCTGAGATATACCAATAAATACAAGGATGTGCTGTACACCATTTCACAACCAGGGCGGCGCTATATGAAATACAATTAAACAAATAGCAGCCAGAAAATAACGGCAGATAGTTACAATTTTAATGTTGCCCTTACATTGGTGGCCTGTAGAGAAATTCACCACTACAATAATGCTCAGAGGAAAATTGCCCCTTCCATTGGTGATCAGTGATATGTTCCCTTATCATTGGTGGCCAAAGGGAAAAACGTCCCTTACATTGGTGGCCAAATGGAAATCTCTCCCCCCCTTACCGATATCTAAAGAGATCACTGGTGTCAGCCATTACTTATCTGGGTGTCAGAAATTGCCGATTGTAAACTGTAGAGGAAACCCTGGGCTTCCTTGGAACCCTGGTTAAGAAAGGCTGGTTAAGACATTCCTCCCGTCATGGCAACATTAACTTTTAAAGGAAAACTCCACTTTTGCTGAACATTACGTTACAGGTTTTGCAAGTTTATTAAAAGTCAGCAGCTACAAAAAGTGACCACAGACACTTACCTGTTCCACGGTACAGCAATGCGGCTGAACAAAGCATCGCTCCTCTCCGCCAGCGCCACCATTGTCACTCCGGGCACCCAGGCGTGACAGCTTTCAACTTTACAGCTGCGCACGCACGAGTTGCGCTGCGCTCCCAGAGTGTCCCAGGGTGATCGCCTAAGGCGAGAGTCGCCGCCGCCTAGGCGAAGTGGGACAGGAAGTCCCACTCCTAAAGAAACCAACACTCCCCCCCAAAAAAAATTACATGTGGCATGTAAGGGGGCAAGGAGTGCTTAAAGCGGAAGTTTCACTTTTGGGTGGAACTCCGCTTTAAGTTCTGAAAAAACAGCCTTTGGAAAAAAAAAAAAAATTATATTATTTATAGAGAAAGAAAAAGAGCCCCACACATTACCGATTTAAGACAACGGCCGTGTATCTTCGTTCCACGAAGATGATTCCACACAGGATGTTGGTAAACGGGGAAGGGAAGCTGGTTTCAGTCTTCTCTTTCTCCTCGATCTCCTCATCCTCATCTTCATCATCCTCAGAGTCACTCCACGACACATAGTTGTCCTGGTTGCGGTTGTTGTACACTCCACGCTCTCGAATTGCTGTCGCTCGTAGGGTTTGTACTTGCGCAGGATCTCTAGAAGTCGCAGGACTTTGGGGGTGACGAATTTCAGGTCAAGAGAGGCTGGGGAGAAATGTTCCTCACAAAGGGCATGGATCTTCCTTAGGATTGTATCGGTGAACAGCAGAAATTTGCGGTGAAGTTCCTCTTGTTCGTGTTTGATGTATTTCTGCAGTTCACGTACCATCATCCCCGCCACCTTATCCGCGCACACACGGGCCCAGGACCAACAGGACTGCCTGGCAGTCCGACAAGATCTACAACAGAAACATGTAAACAAAAAAGGTGAAGATTTAATGTCTTATAGGAAAGATTGAGAAAAGGTAAATTGTGCCAAGCAACCCCTAAAATATAGCGATATACTTCCTGTAGCTAGGCACTCCTGTTCTGTATCCTAGTAGCTGTATATCCTGCAGTGTAAGATCCAAGTCCCTGCTGCCTCTGATTGGTAGTCTCAGGAGATTTGGCGACCATCGTCATACTGCTACTCACTTGTTCTCCTTCCTTGAGAGGAAGCTGTACCTGGGGACCTGCAGTGCAAGAACTCCCTGCTTCTTTCATTCTATGTGTGCTTCCTCTATCTCTCTTGCTGGATCTGACTGTTCTCACAAATCTCACTCCAGGTCTGGTGAGAATGTCACTACAGTGCTGCCCTGTTCTCTTTGCTGGAGAGGAATCTGTACCTGGGACCTGCAGGGCAAGATTCTCCCCGCTTCTTTCATTGAATGTGTGCTTCCTCCATCTCTCCTGCTGAATCTGACTGTTATTCTCACCAGATCCGGAGTGAGATTTGGTGATGTCACTACCCCTGCTGCTCTCTGTTCTCCTTGCTGAAGAGGAAGCTGTACCTGGGGACCTTCAGTGCAAGAATCTTCTTGCTTCTCCTGCATTCTGTGCCTCAGTGCTTTCTCCTACTTTCCTATAGTTGCTTGATTATTCCCGCATCAGTTTGCACTTATCCAACATCAATGAGGCAGTTCACAAAACTCCGTCACTACGAGATGTTCGCCTCCCCAAAGAGGAACGGTGCAGAACAAGCCACAAGTCATTAATGGAGAAACGATCAGCTGAGGGGACTCCACAGGCAATATTAGTAAGTACAGTGGTTTTTATTTTTATTCTGCCTGTGGAATATGGTGCAGACCCACTGGAGGCCTTCAGCGGTCACTGAGTGAGACTGGGCTTCTGAGGAGTCTCTGCACCTGTAGAGGAATAAGGCCTGGTTCACACTACTGCGACTTTGCGAGCTGCATTTTGCACAGGCACAGCAGCTCATTCATTTGAACCCGGCAGAGGGGGGAAACACGGACGCCCACCCGCAGAGGGGAAACGCCCACAGACGTATTAAACAAGTCTAAAGGGGCTACATCCAAGCTCTACAACCAGCTCTCGATTTACTAGCAGCTATATATGATTCAAGATGGAAGCTTTACTAAACAGGAGTTGGGGACCACACTTTGTACAGGTGCTTTGATATGCAGTGCAGCCTCGCATATACAGTATCTAAATATGTCTAACAAAAAACGTATTGCCACAAACAGTTGATACAGTTTAGACCTTGATTTTGTGCAAACAAGGTGGTAACTGTGCTGGAGAATGGTTTGGTGAAATACCCCCTGTCCACTTTCATTTTGCTAGGTATACATTGAGTGGCTGGCTTCATTTTTGCGATACTGATTAGATATTATTGCCTTTGCTGAGCAAAGCTTGTACAGATCAGGATCCCTTACAAACGGATCAAGTCAGTATGCGCTCCGCCTAGCACTGAGGTCCTTAGATAGACGTACCTGTCTGGAGATGGTGTGGAGTCTCTCTCCTTTGACTGTATTGGAATGTTGCAGTCATCCAGAAAGTGAAGAGCTTCCTCCAGTCCGACAGGAGTCTCCGATAAAGTCACTTTTGTCATGATAGGAGCCACAGTCCCAAACAATCTCACAGGGCTGAGAGGCGTACTGAATACGAAAAGGGAGCTTGGGAGACACTGCATGCTGGCAATGAGAAAAGGTAAAGACAAACAGAGGCCCCTTTCACACCAGAGGACAGCATGTCCATATTTCATCCATCTGTTTTCAGTTGAATACGGACATACATGTATCCCTATGGAATAGCGGGTGTCAGCGGTATGAACATCCGCTGACACCCGATCTCATGGTCCCCCGCTATGGTCCGAAGCTGCCAATCGTTTTATAGCTGCACGATTTCTCTCTCCTCTCTCCACACATATATAATAGTGCAATGTACAAAATCACTATTTATATATAATTATAAAAAATTAAATAAAAAAAAAAGATCTAATATATATATATTTTTTTCTTTTTTTACATACACATATTATAATATGTTATATAAAAGTGTGTATGTATATGGAGAGAAGGGTGCAATGTACATGCGCAGCTATAAAATATATAAAACGATTGGCAGCTTCGGACCATAGCGGGGGACCGATGAGATCGGGTGTCAGCGGATGTTCATCTATAGATAGATATATTAAATATATGGATATATTAAATATATATTTATTATGTACAAATCATGCCGCTTCGGACCATAGCGGGACCAATGAGATCGGGTGTCAGCGGATGTTCATCTATAGATAGATATATTAAATATATGGATATATTAAATATTAATTTATTATGTACAAATCATGCCGCTTCGGACCATAGCGGGGACCAATGAGATCGGGTGTCAGCGGATGTTCATCTATAGATAGATGGATCAATATATATATCTATATCTAGATATTATGTTACAAATCATGCCGCTATGAAAAAATAAAACGTTTGGCTTTTTTATTATACAATATAAAATGCCAAAACATTTATTAGTTCCACATTATTTTTCTAGCTGTGCGATTTGTACATTGCACCTCTGATCTCCATGTGTCTGCTTAAAAAAAAAAAAAAAAAAAAAAAGAAGTGGGAGGTACTGCAACATCTTATTTTTAGGAGACATCAGGTTCGGCTCAGGCAGGTTGAACTGGGAGCAAATTTTTAAAACGTTTCCCAATTCTGAAAAGCTCCCATTTAAAAAATGTTATGACCCGAAAGGCAGCCTGGCAACCAGAGTGCCTCCCCACCCCCCCGTGTGTGAATTCCCAGCATTATAAAGCTGGGGATGAAGTCATGGGCATCTGCGTCCTGTTTACCTGTCTAACACCACCAGATCGGTCGCAGTCTCTGCATTACTCTTCAGAATTTCCTCCAGTCTCTGGATCTTCTCCTCCAGGTCAGAAGGGTCGCATTTCCCGTTCAGGATGGAAGCGGTCAGCCCCAGGATCCGCGGACACGTCTGGCAACTCTCACAGATCTGTGCGTGACGAACAGTGCGGAGGGGACATATGAATGAACTTATTACTGCGAGACCTGAGGCGTGATCTCTATATACGGACCTCTGGCACAGCGCGGGCCGCGACGCTCCCGGGGATGATATGGAAATGACGCAACCGCACGTCATCACCGGGGGGTCGGGGGCAGAGGTTTCATTTATAAGTCAGGAGATGGACTACAAATCTACAACGTCATTCCATCACACTGAACTATGTCAGCGAAGGAACTTACTTGGCAGGAAAGTCAATGCAAAAACGAGTAGACTGACAGCAACAGTTATAAACTAAACTCCAGGAAAATCGCCTAAATACAGATGACATAATACATACATGAGAATAGCAAATGAAGCGCAACATCACTGCTAAGAGGTCAAAAATACAACTTTGTTTCATTAAAAGGTTCACATTCCAGGGCTTGACCGGCAACAACATGAACAATCCAGAAGTGAACTGCACCAACAATGGTATCTACTAGTCTAGTCTCTTTCACCAGCATGAGGAGGGTGAAACGCGTTGCTACTTTTTAGGGATTTGTACTAGGGCTGTGCGTTAAACGCGATATTAACGGCGTTAACGCAAACCCATGTTAACGCCGTCAATATTTTTATCGCGCGATTAACGCAGGAGCCCTCGGGGTGGACGTGCAGAGTGTGCAGCGGCGCGGCTTACCCTTCTCGCTGGATTCACAGGCAAGTTACTCACCTTGTCCCTGGATCCAGCGATGCACCCGCTGTGTGATCGAGCGGGTCCTCCTCGCTCGGCGGGTCCTCCTCGCTCGATTCACAGTGCCTGTGTGCCGCCGATCTCCGTTCCCTGCGACGTTACGACGCACGGGAGCGGAGAACGGCGCCAAATTCAAAAAGTAAACAAACACAATACACACAGTATACTGTAATCTTATAGATTACAGTACTGTATGTAAAAAATACACACCCCCCTTGTCCCTAGTGGTCTGGCCCAGTGTCCTACATGTACTTTTATAAATAAAAACTATTCTTTCTGCCTGAAAAACTGTAGATTGTCCAAAAGTGTCCCTTTATGTCAAAAATGGTTTTAGATCAGCTAGAAAACAGCGATCATAAATTATAATCACTTGCAGAATTGTGCGATATTTGTGGGGAAATTCGTCATAAATTAGATAGATTAATCGTGAGTTAACTATGACA
>NC_053501.1:14365088-14502588 GCF_905171775.1 Rana temporaria
ATGTCCTAAAACAGCTTGTAAAAGGCCGATCTCAATGTGGTCTGTGAACGGCCATTTTCCCATTCAGGAGAAAACAAAGCAAAAAAAAGTAGTCAAACATTTACTGCTGCTTAAAAAATAATAACCAGGTTAATGCGAGCAATAAAAAGACGCTCCGGTGCTTGCCCAGACGGGCCGTGGGTACAGTGAGGTGCAAGTGGACAACAAATTCCAGTGAAACAAAACATGGACGAACATAGAAAGACGATTTAGGTTTGGAAACACAGATCAGAAGATTCCTTGTTAGCGTTCTGAGGCTGCGATCGAACGTGTTTGAGATACACCACTCAAATTTAAAAGCCTGCATTAGAAAAATCAACCCCCCCTCCCATTCATGAACAATTAAAAATTACTTGGATCTGTGAGCTACACAACAAACAAAAAAACACCACCCAAAAATTTGAAGCTGAATTTTAGATAAAATAATACACTGCTCAAAAAAATTAAAAAGGAAAAACGTTTAAATCAGAACTCCTGGGATATTGGGGGAGGGGTGTATACAGAGGGGGGAGGGGCGTATACAGAGGGGGCGAGGGGTGTATACAGAGGGGGAGGGGTGTATACAGAGGGGGAGGGGTGTATACAGAGGGGGAGGGGTGTATACAGAGGGGGTTGTTAATTTCAATTAACAGCAAAGCAGCTGAAAACTGATTAACAACAGGTGCACTAGATGGGCAACAATGAGACGACCTCCAAAACAGGAATGGTTTTTCAGGTGGAGGCGTCTGACATTTTTTTGGCTAGGGTCAGTGTCACTACTGGTAGTCACGAGGCGATACTTGGACCCTATAAAGGTTGCACAGGCAGTACAACTCCTCCAGGACGGCACATCAATACGTGTCATTGCCAGAAGGTTTGCCGTGTCTCCCAGCACAGTCTCAGGAGCATGGAGGAGATTCCAGGAGACAGGCAGTTACTCTAGGAGAGCTGTTGGGTATCAATTTACTCAGGGTAACATTGTCTTTCACAGTATAAAAAAAAAAAAAATTGGGCTAACTTTACTGTTTTTTTATTTTTTTTAACTAAAAAATAAGACAAGTGTATATTTTTCCCAAAAAAAGTGCGCTTGTAAGACCGCTGTGCAAATACGGTGTGACAGAAAGTATTGCAATGACCGCCATTTTATTCTCTAGGGTGTTAGAATAAAAAAATATATATAATGTTTAGGGGTTCTATTTAGAGGGAAGGAGATGGCAGTGAAAAACACTGGGGAAGCTCCATTAGAATTGCTGGTTTACTTGTCATGCCAACGGCCACCACAAGATGGCGCCAGATCACATAAGGAAGCTTAGGCCTGCAGAAGGCCGCGGTCTCAATTAACGGCAGGTGCAATCGCACGGCGGGGGAGGTGAGGGCGCACGGAGACACAGGATGGGTGTCTCCGTGCGCCCACACCTCCCCCGCCACGCGATCACGTCAGGCCGCGCCGGCCGGTGATTGAGGCCGCGACTTTGCGGCCTTCTGCCGGCCTAAGCGTTTTTCCCAGGGCGCAAGGGCGCTTATTCCAGTCGCAATTGCGACCAGGCGCCTGGATTTTGTCGAACCCTGCCCCAGGACACCATCCGTTGTCTCATTAGGAGCATGCCCTGATGGTGTCAGGCATGCATACAAGCACTTGGGGGGCCACACAAACTACTGGGGACCATTTTGAATTATTGCAATGACATTTCAGCAAAATGGACTAGCTTGCAGCATCATTTTTTCGGGGTGTCTTTGAATTCAGCCCTCTGTAGGTGGATAATTTTCATTTCCATCAAATTGTGTGCCATCCTTTCATTACTAACACATTACCCCGTCCATATCAGTATAGAGATCCAGCATGAGATTTTTGCCCGTTGAGATCTGATATGTTTTCAAAGTGTTCCTTTCATTTGTTTGAGCAGTATATATATATATATATATATATATTTTTCTAGTTCCATTGTTCCAGCTTGGAGCAATTATGTATATCCCCAGAAGTTGGAAATCACTGTAGTAGGCACCTGTAGCCTGTGGTCCGTGCTGAGCGCCTGCACCGCTGCATTGTGAACACACAGCAGGTTGCTTATTCAGAGATCACTTTGCATTTTTTCAATGGCTACAAACCCTTCTCCAATTGGACGAGGTGGAGAAGCAAGGTAGTGGTATCACATTCTCCAACTCATCTAATCAGAGAATGCTTTTCATTCATTAAGATGCAAAGCGATCTCTGAATGGCGCCCGTGCCGAGCATCCGACCTTCTGTGTTCACAATGCAGCAGGGAAGATACTCAGCATGGAACTCCGGAGCTACTGGAGATCAGTGTAGTAATGATGCAATAGCGATGTCTACTACAGCGATTTCCAGCTTCAAGAGGAATGCCACAGGTCTGGTATATGTACAGCGCTCAGTATAACTGAGGACACCCCAATATACAGCGCTCAGTATAACTGACACCCCAAAAATAGAGCACTCAGTTAAAAAAAAATCGGTACCTCAATATACAGCACTCAGTAAAGACCCAAATATACAGCACTCAGTATAAAATGAGGACACCCCAATATACAGCACTCAGCATAAAATGAGGACACCCCTTTTGAAAAATAAGTTTTCATCAACATCTCAATGAACACAAGAACAACTTCCAAAATTTTGACAAAACTGTGTTCTATAGAAGATTTGTTTGGCTCATTACATGAAAAGAAGGGGTTGTTAATAGAACTTAGGAGTACAAAATCTTCAGTTTTACTCAAATTATTTGATGCAAAGATGAATACACCCCCCAACAAAAACTCCTCCATCTAGTATTGTGTATGAACTTCATGATATGCAAGCACGGCGCCAAGCCTTCTAGGCATGAAATGAACGGCAAAATATTGCAACATCGATCTTTTTCCATTCAAGAGCAACCTCTTTTAGAACCTGGGTGGAGGGTGATGCTCGTCTCTTCAGAATTCCCCATAGGTGTTCCTTGATTGGGTTCAGATCAGGAGACCTATTTGGCCACCGAATCGCTATCACCCGGTTCTTCTTCAGAAATACAACAGTGGCCTTAGATTTGAGTTTTGGATGATTGTCATGTTGGGAAAATGCACGACGACCAAGGGCACGGAGTGATGGTAGCATCTTCTCTTTTAACCACTTCAGGCCCAGGCCAATTCTGACACTTCGTTTCTACATGTAAAGATCATCTTTTTTGCTAATTTTTGCTAGAAAATTACATAGAACGCCAAAAACGATATATATATTTTTTTAGCAGAGACCCTAGAGCAGTGATGGCGAACCTTGGCACCCCAGATGTTTTGGAACTACATTTCCCATGATGCTCAACTACACTGCAGAGTGCATGAGCATCATGGGAAAGGTCGTTCCAAAACATCTGGGGTGCCAAGGTTCTCCATCACTGCCCTAGAGAATACAATGGCGGTCATTGCAACTTTGTATCTCACACAGTGGGGTAGATTCACGTACCATTTACGCTACACCGCCGCGACTTACGGAGCAAGTGCTTTGTGAATACTGCACTTGCTCCTGTAAGTTGCGGAGGCGTAGCGTAAATACACTACACTGCGCCGCAACTTATAGCGTAGCTACCTGAATCTACCCCAGTATTTGCACAGAAATTTTTCAAACGCGTTTAAAAAATAATAAAAAATAAATAAAAGTTTCATGCTTTAAAAAAAAAAAAAAAAGTGAAGTTAGCGCAATCTTTTTGTATAATGTGAAAGAGGAAGTTACGCCGAGTAAATAGATACCCAACATGCCAGGCTTCAAAATTGCACACGCTCGTGGAATGGCGACAGACTTTTACCCTTTTAAATCTCCATAGGTGACGTTTAAAAAATTTCTACAGGTTGCATGTTTTGAGTTACAGAGGAGGTCTAGGGCTAGAATTATTGCTCTCACTCTACCAATCGCGGTGATACTTCACATGTGTGGTTTGAACACCGTTTACATATGCGGGCGCTGCTCACGTATGTGTTCGCTTCTGCGTGCAAGCTCAGCGGGAAATGGCGCGTTTTCTGGCTCCTAACTTTTTTAGCTGGCTCCTAGATTCCAAACAAATATGTCAAACCCTGTTCTAAACAAATCCCGGACATCTCCCCTTTGAGAAAGGGACTGAGTACTCCTGCAAATACTCAGTATCAGTACAACTCTAAGTATGGGTATTCCCCCCCCCCCCCAATTCACACTTGCATAGGTGGATACTGCATCTGTCCCCTGGCCCTCTAATCCGAAAACTGAGTGATTGAAAACCACGGATCGATCGGTTCTGACAGCTCTGTAAGCAAAGAGCTGCAGACTGTCAGTCACAGCTCTCTCCTCACTCATTGGATCGCTGAGCTGTGGAGGCGGCGGAGCGGCCGCCTCAGGGTTCTCAGCAGCTTGCAGAGAGGATGTGCCGGGTGTCGGTCCAGGGACCTGGTGGATCCTGACTCCATGGTCGGGGTGACATTGTGCTTGGACCGACTTCTGTGACGTCAAAGAGGGAACTTCAGCCCACGCTCTGCTGAAAACTGGTCACAGGAGCGCAAAACACATTGCACGCCTGTGATCCACAGCCAAACGAGCATCGGCTATACTTCTACTTATTCTGACACTTCTCTCCTACATGTAATAAAATCATTTTAAAGCGGAGTTCCACCTAAAAATGGAACTTCCGCTTAACCCACTCCTTCCCCCCTTACATGCCACATTTGGCATGTAATTTTTTTTGGGGGGGGGGGGTCAGGAGGAGTGGGACTTCCTGTCCCACTTCCTCCTTCCGCCGAGGGGCTGCTAAGGCGAATAGCTTAATCGCCTTATTGCAGCCCCTCCCTGTAGGCGAGCGCCTGTCCAATCGGACGGCGCCGCTCGCGCATTCGCAGTGGGTGCCCGGCCGTGAAGCCGAAAGCTGTCACTGCCGGGTGCCCACACTAGGAATGAAGACGCCAGCCGGCGAGATGGGGGGGCGAGGAGCGGAGCCCCGGCCGGCGCTGGAACCGTGGAGCAGGTAAGTGTCTGTTTATTAAAAGCCAGCAGCTACACTTTTTGTAACTGCTGACTTTTAATAAAACTTAAAAAAAGGCTGGAACACCCCTTTAATGATGGAAAATTACCTCGAACCCCCAAACATTTATATTTTTAGCAGAGGCCCTATAAAATAAAATGATGGGTGTTGCAATTTTTTATGTCGCACGGTATTGGCGAAGCGTTTTTTTCCCCAAACGCATATTTTCATTGGAAAAAATGCACTTTCATTAAATTTTATTGCATACAAACAATAGAATACCCAATTGTTTTGGTATAATATAAAATATTATGTACACTGAGTAAATAGATATTGTATATATTGGCGTATAACACTCACTTTTTTACCCTGAAAATAGAGGGTAAGCTGTGCCCGCGTGTTATACGCTGGGGGCTGTGGAAAGTTTTTTTTCCTGAAACTTCCCTCTTACAGTTAGGGTGCGTGTTATACGCCGATAAATACGGTACCTAACAAGCCAAGCTTTAGTTTTATTATTTTAAGCAAGAAAAAAAAAAAAACACTGTCATTTTTTTTTTGTATTAACTTAACGGCTATCACAAGAGATGAACAATATCCTTTGTGACAGCATGGGCGTGACAGGTGCCCTTCATGGAGAGATCCGGGGTCAATTAGACGAGCCCTCAAAAAAGTGAGCAGCCGTATCAAAGGGGGAGATTTCCAGAGAATGAACAGAGAGATTCAGAGATCGGCAGACGCCCTGCAGGGAAATATGAGGACAGAGATCGGGATCCCCCACAAGACTGAAAATATAACAATGTGATACAATATAAAACCAACACACAATGCTCCTCAGCCATGATTATCATAGACGGGTCACCTGATCTTCACATGGAGGAGGAATCATTGCCAGGGACAAGAACCAACGTTACATCCAACTTCATACCCCCAGAACAAGGGCACCCTAAAACCAGCAACCTGGTGTCCCCAATGTCCCTGCCATCAACCAACTCACCCCAGCATCCACCGGAAACCCAATCCTCCCTCTTTGCCAAACACCCCAACGGAACCCCAATCTTCCAGCACACCATCTTCTGTCAACTTCTCTCTTGGCAACCAATGTCTCCATTATCCCTTGGAACCCCAAAGCCTCCTGACACCACAACGTCCCTATTATCCCTCTGTCACCCAAACATCTCTACCTTCCCCTGCCAACCCATCTACCAGAACTGCAGGCTCTCTAAAAGGCTCCAATGTCCCCATCTTCTGCCGACACCCTCACATCCCTACCATCTCCCAGAAACCCAATCATCTCCCCCACATCCCAATGTCCCTATATTCCGACACCTCAACATCCCCCAGGGCCACAGCGCACCCACCATCTAACGCCACCGCAATGATCCTTTAATTACCTGATATCCCAACTGCTCTACCATCTCCTGACACCCCAATCTTCCAGCATCTTACTGTCACCCTTCATCCCCCTAAAACCCTAATCTTCCAACACCCCATCTTCTGTCATAGCATCTCCCGGGACCACAGCGCCCCCGCCATCTCCCGCCCCCGCCATCTCCCGCCACCACAGCGCCCCCCAGGGCTGTGGAGTCGGTAGATAAATGTTCCGACTCCGACTCCTCAGTTTTATGTACTTCCGACTCCTCTGTATTAATATGCGAATGTATTTTATACATTCCTTGAGGGAAAGAAACGCAACCTACCACAGGACTACTGGCTGGGAAGCCAACAGTCTACTGTATTGCACAGTTTAAGCAAAAGACAAACACAATGAAAACAATCAAGTGGGGGCGTGGTCTAGCCGGGACTGAAGATGGTGGCTTAGTTTGACAGCTCCCGTTGCTGCGGACCTGAATAAGCGAAATAGAGCGTCGGTAAGCTGATTTTGGTTCAAAAAAAGACTGGATCGGGAATCGGTATATACCGGAGCACACATTGTCAAATTAGCGGAAAGATCCGATAGGAATTGACTGTTTGGAAGCCCCTAGTTGTACCGCTCCGGTGCTACATTGCCTAATATGATGGAGACCATGAAGGGGTTAACGCATCACCAATCTGGTCCTGAGGGGACATTATCCCTTAATGTTGATGACAATACCGGGGCTGTAAATGATCTATCACAAAGACCCAACTTGAGCGACCTCCATTCAGTTGCGGAGGACATAAAAAAAACTTTAGCTGCAGCCATAGCTGAGCTTAGTATCGATGTACGCGCAGTTACAGCGCGAGTATCAGAGGTGGAAAAAACAACTGCGCAACAGAGCGCAGTGATGAGACATGTTAACCGCAAAGTGGATGCTCATACCTTGCACCTCAGAGACCTCCACCGTCAAGTGGAGAATTTGGAAAACCATAGTAGACGTCACAATCTGAGAGTTAGGGGTTTACCAGAAGCAGTAGAAAATGATCAATTAACTCATGCGATCACTGGCATATTCAACAACCTTCTGGGTCGCCCCCCCTTGACTGTAGTCAAAATGGACAGAATACACAGAGCCCTTAGACCCAAAGGCAGAGCTAATGACCCACCGAGGGATGTAATTTGCTGTCTGAGTGACTATCAACTCAAAGAAGAGGTATTAAGGAATGCAAAACTCAGGATGAAATGTATGTTTGAAGGCGCATTGATTCAAATCTTCCAGGACCTTTCTCACATAACACTCCAGCATAGAAGAGATCTGAAGCCCCTTCTGGAAGCCCTGCGCAGCAGGAATATAATTTATCGCTGGAAATTTCCATTTGGTTTGTTAGCCACTAATCAGGGCCATTCAGCCCTATTGAGAGTGCCTGAGGATTTGCGTCCCTTTTGCATTGCGATGGATATCCCCTACATGGATGTACCTGACTGGTATGCTGATTTTAGGTTTAAATCTACTAAAAAAGACAGTATGCATGAGGATTCAATGGATGCGGCTCCCACAAGATTTAGAAGACGTCGTTCACAATCTGCGGACAGACTGCCCATCTCCTCTAAGGATCCACCCTCCGATCTCCATTCACCAGCCTCATCACGCTACAGAAAAGCTAGAAGAGAATACTGAGGACTTTCTGTTGTTTATTTTTTCCTTCATTTTTATTGTTTTGCAGGTCTCATGTATGACACATAAGTAGCTGATTCCTTTGACATATACACCTTTGCTTTCTTTGTTTCCATCCGGGAGTGTTTAACACCTCACACTTTTAGTCAGCACACTATTATCCAGTTTGTTGGCCATGTACTATATGTAATTTATACTACTGTTGAGTCTATGCCTGCAGGTAGGAATGTGTGTGTGTGTGTGTGGTTTTTTTTTTCCTCTCTACCAATTCACTTTTTTTTAAGGGTATGCTGGATACTCTATATATACTCTTTTTTCCTCTTCCTGCTATTAATTCTCTGGCTGGAATTGTTTGATGGTTTTACAGGGGTCATATGTATCTCTTTTTCTTTAAGATATTTTTTAGCCCATGTTAATATTGCTTATTTTCCTTGGGCGCTGTTAGATTGTCATGACAATGTAACTAGTATACAGTGAGGATAGAATTCTCTCTTGTTATTTAAATGGTGGAAATGTATTTGTTTGCCTCCTTTTTTTTTTTTTTTTTTTTTTTATGTTCTCTAAGGTCCACCTGTGTTTATGATATATATACTATGTATCTAAATGTCCTGAAGTTACTTACACATTGTTGATATACAGTTAATCCCCAGGACATTTCATTCACTCATGAGTGTTTTTGATGTGTCTTTAGGCTTACTCTCTCTGTTTCTTTTATGAGCATTTACTAAACTATGCTGGTCTGTAGTGACGGGTAGTATGGTGATTCTGTGCTCTATCTTGGTTCTGTTTCACTCCAACCCCCATATAGCAGAACTTACTGTCTCCATTCCACCCTGGTTTGCGACGGGAAGGCTCTGCTATTTATCTTATAGTTTTTACTTCCCTTAAGGGTAGTTTCTATTTATTCATATTTTGATATTACTCTGACTGTTTATAGATACTTCTAATTTTACATTTTTCTTTTTCTGTTTTTTTATTTTTTTATTTTAATTATTCATAGTTAGACTTTGAATACAGCTACCCCTCATTCCCACTACTTTTCCTGTGTTCCCCCTTTTTTTTTTTTTAACCCCATGGCTCTTCCGAATAAAGTCTCTTCGAGCCCGCTTCAAAAAATCAAATTTTTTTCCATGAATGTACGGGGCCTTAATGTACCGGAAAAAAGATCCAAGTTGCTATGGCTACTGAAAAGGTCAAGGGCTGACATTTTATTAATCCAAGAGACTCACTTTAAAACTGACAACCTTCCAACATTTAAAGACAAAAGATTTCCCCAAATCTTTAATGCTACTAATCCTGATTCTAAGACGAGGGGGGTCTCGATTCTGGTGTCTAAAAACTGTCCTTTTCAGCTAACAGACACCAAAATAGACGCCGAGGGCAGATTTCTATTCATCAAAGGCTCTCTATACAACAAACCTGTCACCATCGCGAATATATACGCACCCAACAAATTGCATACCCCATTTTTTGTTCAGACATTAGAAACGCTTAATTCTTTTACAACTGGCATGCTAGTGGTTGGGGGAGATTTTAACCTGGCCCTCAATCCCTTATTAGATACTTCCTCTGGGTCTTCAAAGATTTCATATAAAGCTCTGAGAGTGATTAAAGATTCATTACACAAATTGACGTTGCATGATACGTGGCGCACTTTATACCCTAACTCTAAGGATTTTACTTTCTTTTCAACCCCCCACAATACGTACTCAAGGCTTGACTATTTTTTAATTTCTCAAAAAGACCTGGATACACTTGTAGAAGCCACGATAGAGCCAATGACTATATCAGACCACAACCCAATAACTATATCCCTAACCTTTAAAGACAAGCCTATTGTCCCCAGAATCTGGAAGCTGGATAATTCTCTGCTTAATGACGCTACATGTGTAGAATTACTGGGTTCTAAAATTACCCAATACTTTGATGAAAACGGATCGACTGATGTTCATCCTCTAAACATATGGCTTGCCCACAAGTGCGTGATTAGGGGAGAATTGATTGCTGTAGCTGCAAGGAGAAATAAGATAAGACAGGCCTGCATCGATACTCTCACGAATAGGATTCATTACTTGGAAAATAAACATAAACAATCACTAGCTCAGGATACCCTTACAGAACTTCTGAAAGTCAGGGAAGACCTTCTGTTGTTGTTAGAAAAAAAGATTAAACGAAATTTGCATTTATCGCAGAAGATTTTTTATGAATTTGGCAACAAGAGCAGCAAACTTCTGGCTAGTTCCCTTGATTCAAAAAATAAAAAGAAATATAATAACATATATTCTATCTCTGATTCTAGTGGTCGGATCTACAACAATTCTAAGGACATTGCAAACCAATTCCATGAATTTTACTCCAAATTGTACAATTTACCCTCTATTACCCCCTTAAAAGATTCACCTTGCAGAAAAGATTTGATTTCTAATTTTCTGAAATCATATAGTCCTAAGCCTATTGATTCGAAAGTTGCAGACAATTTGGAGAAACCTTTGGAGCTCTCTGAGACCCTTTACGCTCTTAAGCAACTAAATACAGGCAAATGCCCGGGGTCAGACGGTTTTACAGTAAATTATTTTAAAACCTTTGCAGATACAATTATCCCAAATTTTTTAAAAGCCTTCAATTCTATTCCTGCTCCCCCCCCTATTACCAAGAATTTATTAGAGGCTCATATAGCAGTCATCCCTAAACCGGATAAGGATTTAACGCTGGTTTCCAACTACAGGCCGATATCACTCTTAAATGTGGACATAAAATTGTACGCTAAAGTTATCGCCAATCGCTTGCTACCCTTGTTGCCTAATATTGTCTCCCTGGATCAGGTGGGATTCATCCCTGGCAGAGAGGCAAGGGACAATACTACGAAAGCAATCCTTATTCAAAAGTGGCTTCAAAATTCTAAATCACCGGGATTTTTACTGTCCCTTGACGCGGAGAAGGCCTTCGACAGGGTAGCCTGGGACTACATGCACGAAGCACTAAAAGCTCTGGGTATAAAGGACCGTTTGCTTCAATTTATAGACTTATTATACTCTACACCCACAGCCAAGATTAAGGTTAATGGAGAACTGTCGGAGGCCTTCTCTGTGTCAAACGGCACAAGACAGGGATGCCCACTCTCTCCGTTAATATTTGTGCTCATATTGGAACCGTTTTTGTGCAAACTAAGGGCAAATACTGATATTAGGGGTGTCACCATTAAAGATAAAACATATAAACTAGCAGCGTTTGCGGATGATATCCTCCTATTCTTGTCCAACCCCATCACCACAATACCTAATTTATTGAAGGATTTTTCCTTGTTCCGCAATATCTCTAATCTGAAAATTAATTTCGCCAAGTCAAGAGCCTTGAACATCTCTTTACCTAGTTCCACGGTTGACTTATGCAAGCTAAACTTTCCCTTTAAATGGGAGACAGAATGTTTGACTTACTTGGGAATTAAACTGACACCTAATGTGTCGGATTTATACCACAAAAATTTTGTACCCATGCTCGAGAAGGTCAAAACTGATCTACTTAAATGGGGTTCAGGATTTTTCTCATGGTTTGGTAGAGCGGATATAATTAAAATGAACGTTCTTCCAAGATTTTTATATTTACTACAAACTATACCAATCAATATTCCTGGTGCTTTTTTTAAGAAATTTCGACAAATGTGTTTGAAATTTATCTGGAACATGCGACAACCTAGGATCAGATGGGATAAGCTGATTATCCCCAAATTATTGGGTGGGATAGGTCTACCAGACCTACAAAAGTATTATTGGGCATGCCATTTGACCAGAATTGTTGATTGGCATCTTCATTATGATATTAAGGATTGGATTTCTCTAGAGGAATCCTCCTGTTTTTACCATGCCCCATTTACACATCTCCCATGGATCAATCCTCGTAAGCTCCCGCAGAGGATCGCCTCCCACCCCATAACAGGAACCACATTAAAAATCTTCAGATCACTTTGTAAGAAATTCTACATCTCGTCTATATGTGGTCCCTTGACCCCATTATTATACAACCCAGATATACCTTTGGAAAACACTGCCGTTATCACCGCTGCTCAAAGGCGGACTGATGTGTTAAGGGCTGGCACACTTTATGAAAAGAGTACTGTCATATCTTATGTCTCCTTCCTTGCTAAACACCCCTGCTCTAAAGTATCTCTGAATGATTTTGAGACTATCATACAATTCTTACAAAGACACAATAACTGCAATGACTGGCACAGACCTAAAACTCCATTTGAAAAGATATGCCTTCAAAACTCCCCCCAAAAGCATTTAATTTCCACAATGCACGCATTATTTTATTCAGACTTTGATCTCAAATCGGATGTGACGAATCTCAAATGGGAAGAGGAATTAAACACGTCTTTTTCGGTAGACCAATGGGAAACTATCTTCAGAAGGTTACATAAAGGTTCTCTTAATGTGCTAACCCAAAAAAATGGATACAAACTATATTCAAGGTGGTATAGGACCCCTCAGATTGTTAGCAAATACAATTCAAATATATCCCCTTTATGCTGGCGATGCAAATCTGCTCCCGGAACACTGCTCCATATATGGTGGGAATGTGTAGAGATTCAACCTTTCTGGGAAAAAGTCCACGACTTGATATATGAAATCACTACCTTTACCCCTGATCATACCGCACAACAATATTTATTGCATCACTCCACCTTACCACACTCTGTATACAGAGATTCGATAGTCTTGCACCTTATCAATGCTGCTAGGCTGTGCATCCCTGTTAAATGGATGCAACCTACTCCTCCCTCTATCTCTGATTGGTTGCGTAAGGTTCAACACATTGCAAATATGGAAGATCTAATTTACCAATCCTATAATCCCTCCGGAAAATTCCATAGCAAATGGGCGTGCTGGTTACAATTCACAATGTCTAGTAGATTTAGATTTCTGTTGGACAACTAATTTTATATAGGGTTCGAATATTTTTTTTTTTTTTTTTTTTTTTTTTTATTTCCTTTCAACATCTCTATTTCATTTGTTAAGTATCTTGATTCTTGACGGAAGAGTTCACTACCCTCATATTCCTGGTTCCTATGTATGTCTTTCCCATTCACGAGTCACGATATATACTCGTTTATTTTTCCTACATGATTGTACTCCCCCCCCCCCCTATTCTGGGATTACATGATTATTCACTGTTTGATGTTGCACTTCTGTATTAATGTTACAAAAAAGTTGTAATGTGCATATGTATTTCTATTTATTTAAAACCTAATAAACATATTCGAAAAAAAAAAAGAAAACAATCAAGTGGCTGGATAGTAGCAGCAGGCATAAACATCAGGAACAGGATCTTTACCAGTTCAAAAATACAAACCACATTATTTGGCTGTTTTAGAACAAAAACAAAGCTCATCTATAATGAACCAAAAACAAAATCTGCAAAACCTAGAAATGGTTTATATTAATCTTGAAATGTAGTTCTAGGCTTAGCAAATGCAAATCAATTCAATGTAGAGTTCTAAGGAAGAGAATTGCCTCTGCCAGATCCTCTTTCATAGAGTCTCTTAAGTCAGACTTTATTATTTTTAGGGCTGAAAATAATCTTTCGACACTGACTTGGGTGGGTGGCATTGCAGTAACTATTCTGGCCACATCACTAACGATCTCTGGATAAACAAGGATGGCTTCTTCAACAGTAAGTTTTGATGAGCGATCATACTTTTCAACTTCGTTTAGTGCTTTATAAAACTCCTGTTGGAATTTTTTTATTTGGACACTTACTGCTTCTCTAACATGCGTTCCCTGTAAAAGCAGAACACAACACTATGGAAAGTATAAGTATTGCAGCTCCTAGTTGTGCGTTGCGTGCCATATAGTGAAGCACATGAAAAGCATGCTTCTTCACGGTCACTTAACGTGTTCGTTTTGCGGTTACGTGAGGCACTGCATGCATTGGTCTTTATTCTTACAGTAGAGAAGTCATTAATTATAACTTTTTGTGAATTGGGACATTTAAACTTGCTTTTTTTTTTTTTTAATTCCAATCTAAATTTAGTAGGAGTCGGAGTCGGTGCATTGTTTGCCGACTCCGACTCCAGGTACCCAAAATTTCCCCCGACTCCGACTCCTCGACTCCGACTCCACAGCCCTGGCGCCCCCGCCATCTCCCGCCACCGCAGCGCCCCCGCCATCTCCCGCCACCGCAGCGCCCCCGCCATCTCCCTCCACCGCAGCGCCCCCGCCATCTCCCTCCACCGCAGCGCCCCCGCCATCTCCCTCCACCGCAGCGCCCCCGCCATCTCCCTCCACCGCAGCGTCCGACACCCCAATCTTCCAGCACTCAATTTTGGCATCTTATCCCCTGCTTGCACCCCAATGTCCCTGCCATCTTACCATATTTGGGCACCTTATCCCCTGAAACCCAAATGTCTCTGATTCCCAATCTGCCAACATCCCATCTTCTGGCATATCACTTCCTGGCACCTCAAAACCTCCCATCACCCCATCTTCCAGCATCTTATTTCCCTTCATTCTAACAACCTCATCTTCTCCCGGAACACCAAACTTTTTTTGCCATCTTATACACTCCTGGTACCCAAACATCACCATCATCTTCAGACACGCCATCTTCCGGCATCTTACCATCTCCGAGCACCCCTTCACCCCCTATATCTCCAAGCACCCCAATTACCTTGTCACCTCCCATCACACAATCTTCTGGCACCCCAATTCCCCCATCTCATGGCACATCTGGCACCCCAATACACCCATCTTCTGGCATCTCATAGCACCCCAATACCCTCGTCACCCCATCTTATTTCCTTTTATTCCAACAACCTCATCTTCTCCGGAACCCCAATCTTCCAGTACCCCATTTTTGGCATTTTATATGCTCCTGGTACCCAAACGCTGCTATTATCTTCAGACACACCATCTTCCAGCATCTTACCATCTCTGAGCACCCCTTATATCTCCGAGCACCCCAATTCCCCTGTAACCTCCCATTACCCAATCTTCTGGCACATCATCTCATGGCACCCCAATTCCCCCCCCCCCCCCATTTCATGGCACCCCAATTCCCCCCCATCTTCAGGCATATCATTACATGGCACCCCAATTCCCCCCATCTCATGGCACATCTCATGACACCCCAATTCCCCCCATCTCATGGCACATCATCTCAGGGCACCCCAATTCCCCCCATCTCATGGCACCCCAATTCCCCCCATCTCATGGCACATCATCTCATGGCACCCCAATTCCCCCCATCTCATAACACCCCAATTCACCCCCATCTTCTGGCATATCATCTCATGGCACCCCAATTCCCCCCCATCTTCTGGCATATCATCTCATGGCACCCCAATTCCCCCATCTCAGGGAACATCTCATGACACCCCAATTCCCCCCACATCTCATGACACCCCAAATCCCCCCCATCTTCTGGCATATCATCTCCTGGCACCACGCTTCCCCCATCTTTTGGCACATCATCTCATGACACATCATCTCATGACACCCCAACCCCCCCCCCCCCATCTCATGGCACATCATATGACACCCCAAATCCCCCATCCCATGGCACATCTCTTGGCACCCCAATTCTCCCATCTTCTGGCATATCATCTCCTGGCACCCCAATTCCCCCATCTCAGGGAACATCTCATGACACCCCAATTCCCCCCACATCTCATGACACCCCAATTCCCCCCCATCTTCTGGCATATCATCTCCTGGCACCACGCTTCCCCCATCTTTTGGCACATCATCTCATGACACATCATCTCATGACACATCATCTCATGACACCCCAACCCCCCCCCCCCATCTCATGGCACATCATATGACACCCCAAATCCCCCATCCCATGGCACATCTCCTGGCACCCCAATTCCCCCATCTTCTGGCATATCATCTCCTGGCACCCCGATTCCCCCATCTCATGGCACCCTAATTGCCCCCATCTCATGACACATCATCTCATGACACCCCAACCCCCCCCCCCCATCTAATGGCACATCATATGACACCCCAAATCCCCCATCTCATGGCACATCTCCTGGCACCCCAATTCCCCCATCTTCTGGCATATCATCTCATTACACCCTAATTACCCCATCTCATGGCACATCATCTCATGACACCCCATCTCATGGCACCAATTCCCCCATCTTCTGGCATATCACCCCCCCCCCCATCTCATGACACCCCAATCCCCCCCCCCAATCTCATGGCACCAATTCCCCCATCTTCCGGCAAATCATCTCATGACACCCCAATCCCCCCATCTTCCGGCAAATCATCTCATGACACCCCAATTCCCCCAGTTCCTGGCATATCATCTAATGACACTCTAATTGCCCCCATCTCGTGGCACATCATCTCATGACACCCCAATTACCACCCCCCCCCCCCATCTTCTGGTACCCAAACTCTCCATCTTCCAGCATCTTATTTCCCTTTATTCCAACAACCTTATCTTCTCCCGGAACCCCAATCTTCCAGCACCCCTTTACCCCCTATATCTCCAAGCACCCCAATACCCCATCACCTCCCATCTTCTGGCACATCATCTCATGACACCCCAATTCCCCCCCCCCCCTTCTGGCATCCCATCACCCCATCTTCCAGCATCTTATTTCCCTTCATTCCAACAAGCTCATCTCCTCCCGGCACCCCATTGTCTGGTATCACCTCCGGGCTCCTCAATGCTCCCATCTTCTCCCAGCACCCCCGATCTGACACACCCTCCCCCCCACTATACCGGAGCCGGTCCTCCTCCTCCGGGGAAAGTCACACACACGGGGGGAGTCTCACCCTCAGCGCAGGTCCGGGCTCCGGAGGAGAGCGGCGTAGGGAGGCCCGAACACCCCACCGCCAGGACACCCCAGTCTGACGTCACAGGCGCCGGAAGGGGAGGTGCAGCGGGAGAGGAAGTGAGGCGGTGTGTTCTTTCAGATTACCCGTCAAAAACTACAACGGAAGTTACGTTTCGTCGCGGCCATCTTGGTACACCCTAAACTCGTCCACAGTAAGGATACAGTGTGAAGGCGGTAAGCGGACATCTTTTTACACCCACCGAAGTCTTGTATTTCCATACTTATTTTTCCTCAGCTTATATAGTGAAATTCAGGATTTAGAAATCCGTCTGACTGTTTTGATGTTTAATTTGAAAAGCAGTGGTGTCAGATTAACCAATGTGTGAGATCAGCCAGCTTGCCGTTGCCGCTGCTTTTAAAATTCAACATTTAAACAGTCAGACGGATTTTTAAATTCTGCAATTCACTATATAAGCTCCGTTTACTGGTAAAAATAAGTGTGAAATGCAAGACTTCAGTGGGTGTAACAAGATGTCCCCTTGGCGACTTCAGACTGTGCGCCTACTGTGGAGGAGTGCGGGGTGTACCAAGATGGCCGTGATGGAACGTCACTTCCGTTTCCGTTACCAAATCTGACAGGTCACCAAATCTGACAGAACAGCGGGATCTAATTCACGTGTAGGGTCGCCACTTGTCCAGGATTCACCTGGACAGTTCGGGTTTTGAATCATGTGTCTTGGTTTCAGGCGGACTGAAACCCAGACACATGTAGGTAGATTCAGGTAGAGTTAGGCCGGCTTATCAGTAGATAAGCCGGCCTAACTCAGAATCTACGCCGCCGTATGTTTAAGCGTATGCTCAAACAGAGATACGCTTAAACATATCTAAGATACGACGGCTTGCGCCGGCATATCTTAGGTTGCAATTTTTCTGATGGCCGCTAGGTGGCGCTTCCATTGCGGCCGGCGTAGATTATGTAAATGAGTTTGTACGCCGATTCATGAATGTACGCCGCCGCAGTCGATTTACGCCGTTTCCGTAAGGCCTTTACAGGCCTAAAGTTATTCCACCTATGAGGTGGAATAACAATGTTAAAGTATGGCCGCCGTTCCCGCCACGAGGTTCGAATTTTTTACTTTGTTTGCGTAAGTCGTTCGCGAATCGGGAGTTACGTCGTTTACATCCACGTCGAAATCAATAGGCCCGTACGGCGTACTTAGCCGCAATGCGCCCTGGGAAATGTAGGCGCCCGGCGCATGCGCAGTGTATAAAAAAAAGGTCAAAAACGTGAGGTCAAGCCTCATTACCATAAAACACGCCCCCCTCCAAGACATTTGAATTAGGTGCCCTTACGCCCGCCGTATTTACACTACGCCGCCCTAAGTAAGGAGGTAAGTGCTTTGAGAATCATGTACTTGCCTCTCTTACTTAAGGCGGCGTAGTGTAAACACGCTAGGCTACGCCGCCGCAAAATAGCGCGCCTCTACCTGAATCTACCTAATTATTCAGACCGGGCTGTGTGGCCAAGTAACCAAGATAGTCACACACAAATCTTTTGCCGTCCAGGAGCTGCGGGTGACTGGGGGGCAGGATCGGCATCACTGGAGGGGGGCAAGATATCAGGAAGAGCAATTTGGCCATACCCACATTTTGCTCTCCTTGGCGCACCCAAAAGTGTCGCAGGCCACTAAAATGTTCGGGTTTGGCTTAAACAGAAGGTGGCAACCCTACCCATGTGACGTCAGCACGTGGCGGCGTACAGTCTGCCCCGCCCACAGCGCCCTCCTTCAGATTAGGTAACCCGTCAGAGCTGGTAAGTAAAGTTACACAGCTCTGAACTGTCCCTGATTTCTAGGGACTGTCCCTGATCTGAAGCAAAGTCCCTCTGTCCCTCATTCCTCCTCATGTGTCCCTCATTATGGGCTGATCTATATACTTGTACAGTGGAACCTAGGAATACGAGGAGAATGCTCGTAATCCAAAGCACCCGCATATCAAAGCAAGTTTCCCCATTGAAGTCAATGGAAACGAAAATAATTAGTTCCGCATTGACTTCAATTGCATGCAATACCGCGTGCGGCCAGAGGCGGGGGGGGGCACCGGAGAGCCTCGGAAACGGCCTGAAAAGTCCCAAGGTCACCTCAGCCGACCTCGGCAAACCTCGGAAAGACTTTGTTCCCGAGATTTGCAGAGGTCAGCCAAGCAGTGGCGGCTGGTGCTCAACATTTTTGGGGGGGCGCAAACGAAAGAAAAAAAAAAAACAATTGGAGCCTCACTTCAAATGCAGTCACTGTGCCATCAAAACACAGCCACTGTGCCATCAAAACGCAGCCACTGTGCCATGCCATCAAAACGCAGCCACCGTGCCATGCCATCAAAACACAGCCACTGTGCCATACCATCAAACGCAGCTACTGTGCCATCAATTGTCACCACTATGCCATCAAACACAGCCACTGTGCCCCCAATTGTCGCCACTGTGCCTCCAATTGTTGCCACTGTGCCCCCAATTGTTGCCACTGTGCCCCCAATTGTCACCACTGTGCCCCCAATTGTAGCCACTGTGCCCCCAATTGTTGCCACTGTGCCCCCACTTGTAGCCACCGTGCCCAGTACCCCTCCTGGCACTTACCTTTATGGCTTCTACGTCCCTCGATGTCCCTCGTCCCACCCTCGATGACGCTTCAGCCAATCAGGTTACCTGATTGGCTGAGACGCCTGTCAGTCTTATCCTCGGACGTACGGCCGGTACGTCCCGAGGATGAGCTTTAGGAAGCCGACTACAGCCTCAGGGCTGTACTCGGACAGCTGCTTTGGGGATAGTGCAGGGGCCCCGGTGCAGCTGGGGCCTCTGGGCAGTGCCCAGGTGTGCCCTCTCATTAAGACAGCCCTATCCCCCCCTCCTCCCGCCCGGACACCCCTCCAGTCTTGCACAGTTGTCCTCTCCTGGAATGAAACGGCTTTCTCTGATTTCACTGCACACTGCGAGCTTGTGCACTAGAAGCTGCAGCACGTCTGATAGAGCCCAGTACCCCATGATCCGGTTGCTGTGCGTTTTTAGAAATAATGCATGAACTACTTTAGATTCCACCTAGTGCGATTTCCGCCCATTCAAATGATTGGCTTGTGGAGTAACTGTAAATGTTATATTTTTTCCCACATGAGTGGAGTTACCCTTTAATGTTGGGGGTTGTGTAGCTCTGAGCTCAGGCGGTGGATGGGAGGTTGGCGTATATATAATAATTATTTTAGAGAAGGAGGCGACGGCTCTAAATGCTATAGAATTCAATAGAAAAAGAATAACAACAGCTCCCCCCGGTGTACAGTCTGAAGAATACAATGACTCTCATGGTTTCTTATTATATCCCTTCTCCAGGAATTCCCGCTCTCAGGATTGGTCCTCGGAGTTCTGCAAATATCATTCTGGTCACTGATATGGATCAGTTGTAACTAACTGTGGCACTTTGCCTGCCTTAATCCGACCCTTGGGGCATTATTCCTCCCACTGACACCAATGATGGGGCACTATTCCTCCCACTGACACCAATGATGGGGCATTATTCCTTCCACTGACACCAATGATGGGGCACTATTCCTTCCACTAACACCAATGATGGGGCATTATTCCTCCCACTGACACCAATGACGGGGCACTATTCCTCCCACTGATACCAATGATGGGGCACTATTCCTCCCACTGACACCAATGATGGGGCACTATTCCTCCCACTGACACCAATGATGGGGCACTATTCCTCCCACTGACACCAATGATGGGGCACTATTCCTCCCACTGATACCAATGATGGGGCACTATTCTTCCACTGATACCAATGATGGGGCACTATTCCTCCCACTGATACCAATGATGGGGCACTATTCTTCCACTGATACCAATGATGGGGCATTATTCCTTCCACTAACACCAATGATGGGACACTATTCCTTTTACTGATACCAATGATAGGGCAATATTCCTTCTACTGATACCAATGATGGGGCTCTATTCCTCCCATTGATACCATCAATTGTGCACTATTCCTTTCACTGAAACCAATGATGGGGCATTATTCCTTCCACTGACACCAATGATGGGGCACTATTCCTTCCACTAACACCAATGATGGGACACTATTCCTTTTATTGATAGCAATGATAGGGCAATATTCCTTCCACTGACACCAATGATGGGGCACTATTCCTCCCACGCCAGCAGATTTAGCCCTCTGCGGGGTCTAATGGTCCCTGGAATCCTCCTGATACAGCTAGAAATCCTCCACGGTGTCCCGATTGGAAGAAGCAGAGAATCCGCTCTGGTGGTGTGCACTCTGACCAAAAGTCACCAGTGCAAAAAGACAGAAATGTCCAATAGTGTAGTAATATTAAAAAATTTACTATTGCTAAAAAAAACAAGCAGTTTTACCAGCATAAAGCATAAAAAAAACAGCCGGCAAGCTATACTAAAAAACACCCGTGTTCCGGGGGTCACATGTAGCATAATGACGTCAGCGTGTAGCACCGCCCTACATGTTTCGTCATACGTGACGTCTTCCTGGGGCACGGGTGACGCACTGAGCCATCACCTTTATTTCTTACAAGGACAACCAGACCTTGTGTGTGCAGGAGGAAAGTAAAGGAGACTGTATATAGATATATAGGAAGATGTCCCTGAAGTTTTTGCTGAAAGTTTTGCAGAAGTCAAGTGGGCATCCCATAACTTCCCACCCCTACCCAAGTTATTAACTCTCAATAAATAACAAAAACAATGTCACGGATTGACTCTGGAGTGCTTGTGAAAATTTAGTGTGCCTGGCTGTGCAAGGTGGGGGATGCGAGTACATCAGCAGTCCCTAGGGGGGTGTGCTACATATATAAATATGTAAATGATAATAATAACAAAAATAGTATTGGCCAAAACAGGGGTCTCCAACCCCCGGGCCGCAGCCTGTTTACCGGCGGGCCATGAAGTCTGCGCTGAGGTGCAGCGGCGGCTGGCGAGCAGAGAGATCGCCGCCATCACCGCACTTCCGCCAACACAGCCGAGCCGCTACACTGTTAGGGATGAAGCAGGTGAGCAGAGAGATGACATCATCCCCGCCCCGCATCACCAATGTTCTCTCTCAGGTGGAACTTACTGTGCCTAGTGACAATTTGCATCTAGGAGGCAGGAGACAGTGGCATGTGCAATCTGCATCTGGTGGCATGTGGCAATCTGCATCTGGTGGCATGTGGCAAGTGACTATTGCAATCTACATCTGGTGGCATGTGGCAAGTGACTATGGCAATCTACATCTGGTGGCATGTGGCAAGTGACTGTGGCAATCTGCATCTGGTGGCATGTGGCAAGTGACTGTGGCAATCTGCATCTGGTGGCATGTGGCAAGTAACTGTGGCAATCTGCATCTGGCGGCATGTGGCAAGTAACAGTGGCAATCTGCATCTAGTGGCATGTGGCAAGTGACTGTGGCAATCTGCATCTAGTGGCATGTGGCAAGTGACTGTGGAAATCTACATCTGGTGGCCATCTGCATCTGGTGGCATGTGGAAAGTGACTGTGGCAATCTGCATCTAGTGGCATCTGGAAAGTGACTGTGGCACTCTACATTTGGTGGCAATCTGCATCTGGTGGCATGTGGCAAGTGACTGTGGCAATCCACATCTGGTGGCAATCTGCATCTGGTGGCATGTGGCAAGTGACTGTGGCAATCTACATCTGGTGGCAATCTGCATCTGGTGGCAATCTACATCTGGTGGCATGTGACTGTGGCAATCTGAATCTGGTGGCATGTGGCAAGTGACTGTGGTAATCTACATCTGTTGCCAATCTGCATCTGGTGGCATGTGGCAAGTGACTGTGGCAATCTATATCTGGTGGCAATCTGCATCTGGTGGCATGTGGCAAGTGACTGTGGAAATCTACATCTGGTGGCAATCTGCATCTGGTGGCAATCTACATCTGGTGGCATGTGACTGTGGCATGCGGCATCTGCATCTGGTGGCATGTGGCAATCTGCATCTGGTGGCATGTGGCAAGTGACTGTGGCAATCTACATCTGGTGGCATGTGGCAAGTGACTGTGGCAATCTGCATCTGGTGGCATGTGGCTGTGGTAATCTGCATCTGGTGGCATATGGAAAGTGATCGGCATCTGGTGGCAATCTGCATCTGGTGGCATGTGGCAATCTGCATCTGGTGCCATGTGCAATCTGTATCTGGTGGCATGTGGCAATCTGCATCTGTTGGCATGTGACAAGTGACTATTGCAATCTACATCTGGTGGCATGTGGCAAGTGACTATGGCAATCTACATCTGGTGGCATGTGGCAAGTGACTGTGGCAATCTGCATCTGGTGGCATGTGGCAAGTGACTGTGGCAATCTACATCTGGTGGCAATCTGGTGGCAATCTGCATCTGGTGGCATATGGAAAGTGACTGTGGCAATCTGCATCTAGTGGAATCAGGAAAGTGACTGTGGCACTCTACATCTGGTGGCAATCTGCATCTGGTGGCATGTGGCAAGTGACTGTGGCAATCTACATCTGGTGGCAATCTGGTGGCAATCTGCATCTGGTGGCATATGGAAAGTGACTGTGGCAATCTGCATCTAGTGGAATCAGGAAAGTGACTGTGGCACTCTACATCTGGTGGCAATCTGCATCTGGTGGCATGTGGCAAGTGACTGTGGCAATCTGCATCTGGTGGCAATCTGCATCTGGTGGCACGTGGAAAGTGACTGTGGCAATCTGCATCTAGTGGCATCTGAAAAGTGACTGTGGCACTCTACATCTGGTGGCAATCTGCATCTGGTGGCGTGTGGCAAGTGACTGTGGCAATCTACATCTGGTGGCAATCTGCATCTGGTGGCATGTGGCAATCTACATCTGGTGGCATGTGACTGTGGCAATCTGAATCTGGTGGCACGTGGCAAGTGACTGTGGCAATCTACATCTGGTGGCAATCTGCATCTGGTGGCATGTGGAAAGTGACTGTGGCAATCTGCATCTGGTGGCACGTGACTGTGGCATGTGGCAGTCGGCATCTGGTGGCATGTGGCAATCTGCATCTGGTGGCATGTGGCAAGTGACTTTGGCAATCAACATCTGGTGGCATGTGGCAAGTGACTATGGCAATCTACATCTGGTGGCATGTGGCAAGTGACTATGGCAATCTACATCTGGTTGCATGTGGCAAGTGACTGTGGCAATCTACATCTGGTGGCATGTGGCAAGTGACTGTGGCAATCTGCATCTGGTGGCAATCTGCATCTGGTGGCATGTGGCAAGTGACTGTGGCAATCTACATCTGGTGGCATGTGGCAAGTGACTGTGGCAATCTGCATCTGGTGGCAATCTGCATCTGGTGGCATGTGGCAAGTAACTGTGGCAATCTGCATCTGGTGACATGTGGCAAGTGACTGTGGCAAGCTACATCTGGTGGCAATTTTCATCTTGTGACATGTGGCAAGTGACTGTGGTAATCTACATCTGGTGGCAATCTGCATCTGGTGGCATGTGGCAATCTGCATCTAGTGGCATGTGACTGTGGCAATCTGTATCTGGTGGCATGTGTAAAGTGACTGTGACAATCTGCATCTGGTGGCATGTGGAAAGTGACTGTGACAATCTGCACTCTTGTAGCATGTGGAAAGTGACTGTGGCAATCTACATCTGGTGGCAATCTGCATCTGGTGGCATGTGGAAAGTTACTGTGGCAATCTGCATCTGGTGGCAATCTGCATCTGGTGGCATGTGACTGTGGCATGCAGCAGTTGGCATCTGGCAGCATGTGCATCTGGTGGCATGTGGCAATCTGCATCTGGTGGCATGTAGCAATCTGCATCTGGTGGCATGTGGCAAGTGACTGTGGCAATCTACATCTGGTGGCAATCTGCATCTGGTGGCATGTGACTATGGTAATCTGCATCTGGTGGCATATGGAAAGTGACTGTGGTAATCGGCATCTGGTGGCAATCTGCATCTGGTTTCATATGGCAATCTGCATCTGGTGGCATGTGACTGTGGCATGTGGCAATCTGCATCTGGTGCCATGTGAAATCTGCATCTGGTGGCATGTGGCAATCTGCATCTGTTGGCATGTGACAAGTGACTATTGCAATCTACATCTGGTGGCATGTGGCAGGTGTCTATGGCAATCTGCATCTAGTGGTATGTGGCAAGTGACTGTGGCAATCTGCATCTGGTGGCAATCTGCATCTGGTGGCATGTGGAAAGTGACTGTGGCAATCTGCATCTAGTGGCATCTGGAAAGTGACTGTGGCACTCTACATCTGGTGGCAATCTGCATCTGGTGGCATGTGGCAAGTGACTGTGGAAATCTGCATCTGGTGGCAATCTGCATCTGGTGGCATGTGGAAAGTGACTGTGGCAATCTGCATCCAGTGGCATCTAGAAAGTGACTACATCTGGTGGCAATATGCATCTGGTGGCATGTGGCAATCTACATCTGGTGGCATGTGACTGTGGCAATCTGAATCTGGTGGCACGTGGCAAGTGACTGTGGCAATCTACATCTGGTAGCATGTGGAAAGTGACTGTGGCAATCTACATCTGGTGGCAATCTGCATCTGGAGGCATGTGGAAAGTTACTGTGGCAATCTGCATCTGGTGGCAATCTGCATCTGGTCTGGTGGCATGTGACTGTGGCATGCGGCAGTTGGCATCTGGCAGCATGTGCATCTGGTGGCATGTGGCAATCTGCATCTGGTGGCATGTGCAATCTGCATCTGGTGGCAATCTACATCTGGTATCGTCTGCAATCTGCATCTGGTGGCAATCTGCATCTGGTGGCATGTAGCAATCTGTGTCTGGTGGCATGTGGCAAGTGACTGTGGCAATCTACATCTGGTGGCATGTGGCAAGTGACGCCCATTTGCGCAGCCGTGCCATTCTGTCGACATATATCTTCGTGCTGCGGTCGGGAAGTGGTTAAAGTCAGCAGCTGCAGTATTTGTAGCTGCTGGCACTTAATATTTTTTGGGTTGGTGGACCTCCGCTTTAAAGGAGAAGATATTGGGGGGGATTCAATAAAGTTGATGAGTTAAACTTTTCTGACTTTATTCCCTTTTGTTTGTGTATTTCTTCAAACACATAACGCATGTGCAACACTTTTGGTTCTAAAAGCGACTCCGGCGCCAAACTTAGGTTGTTCTAAAATGCACCAAGTGTCAAAGTGGAGCTAATAAAGACCAACTCTTTTTTGGTGTACAGAGATAAAAAAACGATTCTGCAAAAGTGTCTCTCATGCGTTCCAAAAGTGACGCAGCGCAAGCTGAATTCATGTACAACTTCTGCACAGAGATATGAATTTAGCATATTCTTCACCACTTTTAAACACATGACAAACACTTTGCAGAATCTGTGTGACAATCTTTATGAATTCCAAGGATTGTTGGATGTTTATTAACACTAATGCATTTCGCTATCTCACACGTTGAAATCTGATAGGAACCCCGACGCACCTTATCAATGGCCATGTGATGCAACGCAACAATGCAATAAAGTGTGTCACCATACAGCGCACCGATAGCAATGCTACACCTTTTCTGGTCCATTCTGGTGTGTTATACCATTGACCAGGGGCGGACTGACCATTCGGGCACTCAGGCACTGCTTGAGGGCCCCATGCCACTAGGGGGCGCCCAGCAGGTCGGCTCTGCTGGGCGAGATCACGTAGCTATATGTCATCTCTCCCAGCAGCCAATAGGGGCGCGTGCCCCCCGCTCGTCCCTGATTCCGGCGCGCATGATCGCCGCCGGGCACCCCCGATTGCTCGTTACAGATGTATGAACAGCGATTAGTCCTTTCCCCCAGTCAGCCCCCCCCCCCCCCCTCCGCTTCAGTTAGAACACACCCAGGGAACATACTTAACCCCTTCCTCGCCCCTTCCCTGCCAGTGGGATTTTTATCGTAATCAATGCATTTTTATAGCACTGATCGCTATAAAAATGCCAATGGTCCCAAAAATGTGTCCGAAGTGTCCGCCATAATGTCGCAGTACTGATAAAAATTGCTGATCGCCGCCATTACTAGTAAAAAAAATATATTAATAAAAATGCAATAAAACTATCCCCTATTTTGTAAACGCTATAACTTTTGCGCAAACCAATCAATAAACGCTTATTGCGATTTTTTTTAATGAAAAATATGTAGAAGAATACGTATCGGCCTAAACTGAGCGCAAAAAATAAAAACCGCATAGGTGATCAAATACCACCAAAAGAAATCTCTATGGCCTTGTACAGACGACTGGATCTATCCGCTGGGATTGATCCGCGGATCAGTTCAAGCAGATAGATCCGGTCGTGTGTACGTCCGAGCGGACATTTCCCGGCGGATAAAAATACAGCCGACGGATTCCCAGCGGAAAAAAATTTCTTAGCATGCTACAAAATCTATCCGCTGGAATCCAGTCCAGCGGACTGATCCGGTTGTCTGTACAGACTCACCGGATCAGTCCGTCCGCTCCCATCCCTCGCATGCGTCGTAATGATTCGACGCATGCGTGGAAGTATTTACCTTCCAGCGTCGCGCACGTCGCCACGTCATCGTCGCGGCGACGGCGCGACACGTCACCGCGGATGTATTCCGCACAGATTTCGATCTGATGGTGTGTACAGCCATCAGATCCAAATCCGCCAGAGGATTTATCCGCTGGAAACGGTCCAGCGGACCGTTTTCAGCGGATATCCTCTCATGTGTACAGGGCCTATTTGTGGGAAAAAAAGGACGCCAATTTTGTTTGGGAGCCACGTCGCACGTGTTAAAGGGACATCGACACTGATATTCAGGACACTGATTATCAGTGCAGTCCCAACAGTGCCCACCATTGCTGCCAGTCCAATGACCATTGCTGCCCAACACTGCTACCTATCAGTGCCACCGATCACAGCCAATCAGTGCCACAGATCAGTGCAGCCTCATCAATGCCCACACATGCCGTTTCATCAGTGTCACATATCAGCTGAAGCTATTGAGCTATAGGACACAGCCATTTAGGCGGCATTTTCAAATAAATGAACACACCATTAATACAATTACATTTTTTTATTTTACTTTAGGTTATGGATTACATAATTACTCTTGAAAATCAAGATGGAGGATTTTGAGGCGATTCTTTTGGACAGATTTGATATGAGATCTCGTTGTGGTCCTGAGATCCCAGATCCCAACCTCGAGACTTGCTTCAACGTAGCATTACAATCCCTGGTATTTTGAGTAGATGTACCCAAATACGTCAGAGGTGCGTAGGAGGTCTTTGTTCCGGTAACACGGGAAGTACGGAGTGGAGCACTCGTTGGGACCATGGCCTGGTTCCTCATTTGCAGGATACGTGTCTGGAGTTGCCTGGTATCTACGAAGCCATTCCTCAAAGATCCTACAAATATTATATGCATATTAGATGACATGTGAAGATATATACAAAGCCAGAGTATACATTGGGGAAAATAATGGCCCGTATTCAGGTACGACTTGCGCATTATTTGCGGAGGCACAGGGCAACGATTTTGCCCTACGCCCCCGCAAATAATTTGCGCTGCCCTCGATTCACGGAGCAGTAGCTCCGTAAATTGCGAGGGTGCGCCGGCAAAATTGCCCGGCGTAAGCGCGCGCAATGTAAATGATCCCGCCGGGGGCGGGAATCATTTAAATTAGGCGCGCTCCCGCGCCGAGCGTACAGCGCGTGCTCCGTCGGGAAACTTTCCCGACGTGCATTGCGGCAAATGACGTCGCAAGGACGTCATTTGCTTCAAAGTGAACGTGAATGGCGTCCAGCGCCATTCACGATTCACTTACGCAAACGACGTAAAATTCGAACGTCGCGACGCGGGAACGCCGGGTATCCTATAGCATTGGCTGCGCCTGCTATTAGGATGTGTAACCTTACGCGAAACCCGACGTACGCAAACTACGTAATTTGCGTACGCAGGGCTCGCGTAACGTTGTGAATCGGTGTTAGTATGCAATTTGCATACTATACACAGATCACAATGGGAGCGCCCCCTAGCGGTCATCGCTAGAATGCAGCCTAAAATCTGCGTGGCATAAGAGCCTTATGCCACGCAGATTTTAGGCTGCAGTCGGGCTTAACGAGTTCTCTGAATCAGGAGAACTCGTTACGCCGGCGCAAGTCAGCAATTGCGCTGCGTAACTATGGTTACGCAGGCGCAATTGCTACCTGAATCTGGGCCAATAATTTCATCCCCTGTAGATTTTGTAAGTTTGCCTACTTCCAGAGAACTAAAGGGTCTATAATTTGTATCATACGTGTATTTAAATGATAGAGACAGAGGGCCAGATTCACATACATTTGCGGCCGTGTAACGTAACCCGTTTACGTTACACCGCCGCAAGTTTCCAGTTTTAGTGCCCGATCCACAAAGCACTCACCTGGAAACTTGCGGCGGTGTATCGTAAAATACGTCAGGCGCAATGCGGGCCAATTCAAATGGGCGTGTGCCATTTAAATTAGGCGCCCTTCCGCGCCGGACCTACTGCGCATGCTCCGTTTCGCAATTCCCGTTGTGCTTTGCGCGCAGTGACGTCATTTTTTCGAACGGCGACGCGCGTAGCGTAATTCCGTATTCCCGGACGGCTTACGCAAACGACGTTCATTTTTTCATTTCGACGCCGGAACGACGGCCATACTTTATACAGCAATACGATTGCTGTGTAAAGTTAAGGCACCAAAAACGACGACTGACTTTGCGACGGGAAACTAGACTAGCGGCGACGTAGCGAACGCGAAAATCCGTCGTGGATCGCCGTAACTCCTAATTTGCATACCCGACGCTGGTTTACGACGCGAACTCCCTCCAGCGGCGGCCGCGGTACTGCATCCTAAGATCCGACAGTGTAAAACAATTACACCTGTCGGATCTTATGGATATCTATGCGTAACTGATTCTATGAATCAGCCGCGTAGATAGAAACAGAGATACGACGGCGTATCAGGAGAAACGCCGTCGTATCTCTTTTGTGAATCTGGCCCAGAATATCAACCAAAAATCTTGAAAAAACACATGATACAAATGTTATAAATTGAGTTGCAGTTTAGTGGATAAAATAAGTCTTTGATCCCCCAAGTAGGGTTGCCACCTGTCTGGGATTCACCCGGACAGTTCGGGTTTCAGACCACCTGCAACCTAGACACATCATTCGGACTAGACTATGGCTTCCCAGCAGGGTTGCTGGCTGCTGTTATGTAAGCCGAGTGTGTCTGTTACACTCTTTCACACTGCCCAAAGCCAGCATTAACAATTACCCCTCCCCCACACCAGTGTCGATCCTGACCTCCCTGGGGCCCTAAGCAAAATTCTGCTAAGGGGCCCTCTACCTGACCCCGTGATGCCACAAGCTATGTAAACCATTAGGCCTCGTACACACCACCAAACATGTCCGATGAAAACGGTCCGCGGACCGTTTTCATCGGACATGTCCGCTGGGAGGTTTTGGTCTGATGTGTGTACACACCATCAGACCAAAATCCCCGCGGACAGAAAACACGGTGACGTGGCGGCGACGATGACGTGCGCAACCTAGGAAGTTCAATGCTTTCACACATGCGTCGAATCAATTCGAAGCATGCGTGGGATTTCGGGCCAGCGGACATGTCCGACGGACAGCTTTCCAGCGGACATGTTTCTTAGCATGCTAAGAAACTTTTGTCCGCTGGAAACCTGTCCGCTAGGCCGAAAAATTGTCTGGTAGGCCCTACACACGACCGAACATGTCCGCGGAATGTTCGGCCATGTGTACAAGGCCTTAGCCTTGTGCCCAGTGCCCACAATGTAGCCTTGTTCCCACTAAATGCAGCCTTGTGCTCATCATACAGCCTAACTGTGCAGGGGAGGAACAGGAGAGCCGCCCAGATGATCGGCGCGCAGCGCAGGGAACACAGCGATAACCGCTTTCATTTCAATTTCTGTGTTCCCGCCGCTCAACGTCATATTCAGCCCCGCCCCCTGGCTGGGGAACTTTGATAGACCGATCACCTGTCCAATCCTGGTGACGGGTGATCTGTCAATCAAAGTCCCGGGACCAGGAGGAGGGGCTGTATCTGACAGCGAGCGGCGGGGAACACGGCAATTGAAATCGTGCGCTGCGCTCTAAACATCCGGGCGGCTCTCTTCCCCTCTACAATCGCTGGGAGGAGGACTCCCGTTCAACCGTCACCGCCCCTGCACCCACGAGGGGGAGGCGGGGCCTTGAGTAATTTGCGGGGCCTTACGCAGCTTGCGTAGTGAGCGTATAGTGTGGATCGGCTCTGCCCCACACAGACGGTAGAGGAGAGAGGGCTCGATCTGCTCCTCTTCTTCCCACCCCTACCCCTCTGTATCTTCCCACACTCCAATCCCCAGCACTGTGCCTCACAAAAGGAAAGTGGAGTGCCGGAAATTTGAAGTTCAGCAGCCTCAGCTACATCTGGATGAGAGGTGCTGATTGCCAAGGGGGGAGTGAGCTCATCATCCCTCCCTGTCTGAGACTGAAGTCCCCCCCCCCACCCTCTCTTCTGCCTCTGAGTGACTACACAAAGGCAAATCGGGGTTCTCAGAGCACCCCTTACATCAGAGTTCCCCTTTACATCAGAGTTCTCAGTGTTCCCCCATAAATCAGGGTTTCCAGAGCATTCCTTATGTCAGAGTTCTCCCTTACAGTGGACTGCGAGTTCAGATGTAAAAGGAGAACTCTGTGGACACTGATGTAAAGGGGACTCTTGTGATTAAAGTGGAGTTCCACCCATTTTTTTATGTTTGTCTGTTCTGCATGCCCTAATCTCATAGTGTTCAGAATGGACAATTTTTATTTATTTTGTTGCTTGTAAATACCTTTATTTTGTAGTCCTTCATTACTTCCTCCTCCTTATTAGCCTAGGCTATTAAGTCACAAGGCTATTCGCAAGGGTTTCTGGGATAGGCATCATGTATCCCAGTAGTCCTTGCAAATAGCCTATTTGCATAGAGAAGGGGCGGCAACTTCCTCTGACACTCCCGTTGCTATGGAAACCTGACTGAAACCTATTACATCGCTTGTGCAGCACTGAGCATGTGCGAGATCTGCAAGGCTGAAATCCAGGAAGTCATACAATCTGGCTTCATGATGCCCACACTTAAGATGGCCACGGTCTATTTCTAGATTATAAACTAACTAAATGCTCTAACAACCTAACAAAACGAAACTTAGTTTACAGACTAACTTTACTTTAAGCTTGTGTATTACAGGGGTATTTATATTTAAAAAGTGAAATTGTGGGTGGAACTCCCCTTTAACTTCATTTGATTATAAATGTTATTTAATTGCAAAATATATGTATAGTTTATACTATAAAAAAAAAAAAACATTGCTGTGCGCCGTTAAAGTGTTCGGGTTTGACTTGAAGAAAAGGTGGCAACCCTATCCCCAAGCAAAACATGACTTACCTTGTTGGCAAGCACAGAGGTCAGACATTTCTTGTAGTTGATCAGATTTGCACACATCTCAGGAGGGATTTTGGTCCATTCTTTTTTTTTACAAACCTTTTCTAAATCCTTAAAGCGGAGGTTCGCCCATAGAGAACACATTTTCCCCTTAGCTTCATGCTCGTTCGGTCTAGGGGAATCGGCTAGTTGTTTTAAAATATGTGCAGTACTTACCCGTTTACGAGATGCATCCTCTCCGTCGCTTCCGGGTATGGGCTGCGGGAATGGGCGTTCCTTCTTGATTGACAGTCTTCCGAGAGGCTTCCGACGGTCGCATCCATCGCGTCACGATTTTCCGAAAGAAGCCGAACGTCGGTGCGCAGGCGCAGTATAGAGCCGCACCGACGTCCGGCTTCTTTCAGCTACTAGTGACGCGATGGATGCGACCGTCGGAAGCCTCTCGGAAGACTGTCAATCAAGAAGGAACGCCCGCTCCCGAAGACCCATACCCGGAAGCGACGGAGAGGATGCATCTCGAAAACGGGTAAGTACGGCTCATATTTTAAAACAACTAGCCGATTCCCCTAGAAAAAACGAGCAGAAATCTAAGGGGAAAAGGGCAAAAAATAAATAAATGGGTGAACTCCCGCTTTAAGGTTTCTTGGCTGTTGCTTGGCAACTCGAAGTTTCAGCTCCCTCCATAAATTTTCTATAGAATTAAGGGCCGAGATTCAGATACATTGTCGTATCTTTGAGCGGGCGTAGCGCGTCTCATATGCGCTACGCCGACGTAACATTGAGAGGCAAGTACAGTATTCACAAAGCACTTGCTCCCAAAGTTACGTCGGCGTAGCGTAAATGGGCCGGCGTAAGCCCGCCTAATTCAAATAAGCAAGGCAGTGGGCGTGTTGTATTTAAATTAACCGTGACCCCATGTAAATGCATGGCCGATCGAACGGCGCATGCGCGCGCATGCTCAGAATCACATCAGAAATACTCCCTAAGATACGTCGGCTCAATGCTTTAGACGTGAACGTAACTTACGCCCAGCCCCATTCACGTACAACTTACGCAAACGGCGTAAAATACGACACTGTTCCGACGTCCATACCTTAACATGACTTACCCCTGCTTTATGAGGGGTAAACTTACGCCGGACATAAGCCTTATGTAAATGGCGTAGCTAAATCTGACGGGCGCAAGTACGTTCGTGAATCGGCGTATCTAGGTCATTTGCATATTCGACGCGTGAATCTACGGAAACGCCCCTTGCGGCCAGCGTAAATATGCACCCAAGATACGACGGCGTAAGAGACTTACGTCGGTCGTATCTTGGCCAAATTCAGGCGTAACTGCCTTTCTGAATAAGCGCATAGATACGACGGCTCTTATTTGGACTTACGACGGCGTATCTGGAGATACGCCATCGTAAGTCCTTTCTGAATCCCGGCCAAGGTCTGGAGACTGGCTAGGCCACTTCATGACCTTGATGTGCTTCTCTTTGAGCCACTCATTTGTTGACTTGAAGCAATTTTTTGGGTCATTGTAATGCTGGAAGACCCATCCACAACGCATCCTCAGTATTCTGGCTGAGGGAAGAAGGTTCTCATCCAAGATTTTACAATACATGGCCCCGTCCGTTGGCCCCTCAATGTAGCAAAGTCGGCCTGTACCTTTAGCAGAGAAACAGCCCCAAAGCATAATGTTTCCACCTCCGTGGTTGACTTGATGGTGTTTTTAGGGTCATAGTCAGCATTTTTCTTCCTCCAAACACGGCAAGCTGAGTGAATGCCAAAGAGCAAAATTTTGGTCTCATCTGACCACAGCACTTTCTCCCAAACCTTCTCTGAATCATTTAGATGTTCATTGGCAAACTTCAGACAGGCCTGTAGATGTGCCTTCTTGAGGAGGGGGAGCTTGTGGGCGCTGCAGGAAATTCAATCCATGGCGGCGCATTGTGTTACCAATGGTTTGATTGGTGACTGTGGCCCCAAGTGCCTTGAGGTCATTCACAAGCTCCTCCTGTGTAGTTCTGGGCTGATCCCTCACTTTTCTCATGATTATTCTCACCCCATGAGGTGAAATCTTGTATTGAGCTCCAGACTGAGGGTGATTGATGGTTATTTTGTATTTCTTCCATTTGTGAATAATCGTTCCAACAGTTGTCTTCTTCTCACCAAGCTTCTCGCTGATTGTCTTGTAGCCCAGTGGTCATCAACCCTGCCCTACAGGGCCCACTAACAGGCCAGGTTTTATGTATTACTATGGGGAGATGCAATCTAGAATACTGCAATCACTGAGCAGCAAATGATAACACCTGTGATGTATTTCAGTTATCTTGCAAACCTGGCCTGTTAGTGGGCCCTGAGGGCATGGTTGATGACCACTGATATACAGGATACACGTGAGGTAATAATGTGACATACATGATATTCATGAGGTAATAATGTGATAAATGTGAGGTAATAATGTTGTATATGGGATACACATAAAGTAATAATGTGTTATACAGTATAAATGTGAGGTAATAATGTGATATATGTTGTCCATGTCATATGCATGATCTTCATGAGGTAATAATGTGATATATGTGACTTATGTGAGGTAATAATGTAATATACGGGATACATGTAAGGTAATAATGTGATAAAAGTGGCATGTGAGGTAATTCAGCAGGTACAGTATATATTGTATGTAGCAAAAACATTTTACAATTTAGGATTTTCCCCTATTGAATTTCCTATTACTTTCTGTCTTGGTGACACCATTAGTTTGCCATGAGTAAGTATTTTACTCTATAAGACCCCTTTCACACTGAGCTGTCCTTAGCGTCAGCAGTAAAACGCTGCAGGTCTACAATCTTGACCCTGACCTTTGACAGATCTTTGGTCTTGTCCATGATGGTGAGGTTTGAATGAAAGAGATTCTGTGGACAGGTGTCTTCTATACACATAACGAGATGTCATTGGGAGCACCTTCTTACATTGACAGGACTAATCTGTGTGCCACATGAGAACCTACTGTAGCCAGTCTGTGGAAACCAGAACTATTGTTGGTTGGACGGGGATCAAATATTTATTTCTCTTATGTTTATGGATGGACACAGCACTCTCTTGACAAAGTGGGTATTCAGCCTTCAACTAGGAGAGGACTAGGCAGAAACAGAAACATCAAACAAACTTTAGAGCACCACTCCCTACACCATGCAGCTCAGTTAGTCAAAAAGCAGTACAAACACATAAAGGAGTGGTGGGTGCTGTGTCCGTCCATGAACTCGGAGAAAAGGATTTTACGGTGAGTACAAAAATGTTCTCTTTCATCCATGGATGGATACAGCACTCTCTTGACAAAGTGGGACGTCCCAAAGCAGTGTACAAAAAACGAGAGGTGGGAACAGCATCAAAAACCAACGTCACCCCCACAAAAAAAACAAAGCTCCTCAATGGAGAAGTTGCAAACCTTAAACGGCCGCCTGCAAAACCTTGCGGCCGAAGGAAGCATCCGAAGATGCACTCACATCAACCTTGTAAAATTTAGTGAGTGTGAACGGACGACCAAGTCCCTGCCTTGCACACCTGGGAAACGGACGCTTGGTGTCGGAAGGCCCAAGAAGCACCTATTGCCCTGGTCGGATGCGGCATTACAGGAAAGGGGGCGCCCGCCCCTTTAGAGCATAAGCCTGGATCATGATCTGCCTGATCCACCAAGAAATGGTAGATGACGAGACCGCCAGGCCCTTCTTAGGACCAGCCACTGAAACAAATAGTGAGTCAGACCTCCCGAACGGAGCAGTAGCTGAAAGGTACACCCGCAGAGCCCGAACAACATCCAAGGAGTGCAACGCAATCTCATTTGAATGTGACGGGCAAGGACAATATCCTCACAGAGATGAAAAGCCGAAACTACCTTAGGAAGAAAAGAAGGTTGCGGACGCAGCACAACCTTCTGTGGTTGAACTGGATGGACTGTTTTTTTTCAACCTGACTAACTATGTAACTATGTAACCTTATCCTTGTGGAAGATCAGAAACGGAGCCTTGCAGGACAAAGCTGCCAGCTCAGAAACACACCTGACAGATGTAATCGCCACCAAGAAGACCACCTACTGACACAATGTCAGCAAGGGGATCTCCCTAATGTTTTCAAAGGGAGGTTTCTGAAGAGTCGCGAGAACCAGGTTCAAATCCCACAAAGGCAGCGGAGGGCAGACTGGAGGGGCCACATGTCGAACCCCCTGCACGAACGTCCTCACTGGTCCACCCCTCGCTGTAAGAACAGCAGGACCCTGGATACCGATTTCTCCACATAGAGCAAAGTAAGCCTTCCAAGGTAAATCTTCCTGGAAGCCGATTTATGCGCCCTCAGCATAGTAGAAATCACCGAATCCGACAGGCCCCAGTCCCTCAACACCTGGCTTTCAACAGCCAGGCCATCAAAACCAGCGACCGTAAAGCAGGATGGAGTATGGGACCTTGCGACAGAAGGTCCTCTCGTAGCGGCAGAGGCCAGGGAGCGTCCGCCACTAGACGCACCAGGTCGGCGTACCAGTGATGCCGAGGTCAATCCAGAGCGACCAGGATCATTGGAATCCCTGTCCATGCACATGCTTTCCAAATCGTATCCAATCAACTAAGTTTACCACAGGTGGACTCCAATCAAGTTGTAGAAACATCTTAAGGATGATCAATGAAATCAGGAGGCACTTGAGCTCAATTTTGAGTGACATGGCAAAGGCTGTGATACTCATGTACAGTACATGGGATTGTTTCTTTTTTTTTTTTTTTATAAATTTGCAAAGATTTAAAACAAACATCTTTCACATTGTCATTATGGGGGATTGTTTGTAGAATTTTGAGGAAAATAATTAATTTAATCCATTTTGGAATAAGGCTGTAATATAACAAAATGTGGAAAACGTGAAGCTCTGTGATTACTTTCCAGATGCTCTGTATCCAAGTTGCCCCCCCCCCAATGTAATGGAATTAGTGATAAACTCACTTGTCAATAAAGCAATGGTGAAGCATAAACATAGGATCATTAGCGGAGATTGGAACCTCAGACAGTGTCCCTCCGAAGAAGATATGGACCAAGTTATGCATGTTGGCCTCCATTGTTACTCCATCTGATGGCCTCAAGAAACCTACAAAGATCATAATGCAATGTTATAGTCCCTGGTTAATTTGCACGATTTAAGGATAGCGTAAGAGTGTGGTCTAGACTTAAAAAATGTTCTTAGTAGGCCGTACAAATCTTTTAAAGATTCTTATGCCCCAATTTCGCTATGTGCTTCATAACTCCCCGGTAGTTATCCCTCGAAAACATTCCGCATCATTAAATCAATTTATAGACGTCTTCTTTGGCAGTCTAGAGACCCTAGAGTAAAATTGGAGCAATTTCAGTGACCTAAAGATGCTGGTGGCCTGGCCCTTACCTAATCCCTGGATATATTTTTTGGCTTAACAGTTGTGACAAAGGGTTCATATCGCAATGTTATTCCAGGTTGTTAAACGTTTTTCTTCGAGACTACCCTATTGGTGCATCCCTCCGCTGGGAAAAGGGTATAGGCACATTTGAATATGAGCAATTGAGGCCCTATTGGGCCCTAAATGTGGCGCAGTGCTTATCATAACTTTATTTACTGTTAAGAGTCCACTAGATGCCTGTAAGACTCTTTTGGGTGGGTGTAAGAGAAAACCCTACTTGCACTAGGTGCTCTCGGGATCACGGTGACCTAATTCGCATTATGTGGCGGTGTGTGAGGACCCCAAACAGCGTATACTTGATATTTTGGGTGATCTCCCTCTAGGACACTGCCAGGCAGGCCATAGCAAGAGCTCTCTTCCAGGCATGTCTTAATTTTAAGACACTGGACATCCACAGATCCCCCACAGTGAAAGAGTGGGTGTCTAGGATGGGTGAAAGTAGTGGCTGCCCTTCCATAGGGGGCATAAAGGTGCCACCACCCAATCAATGCGCCCAGCCCCCTATTCCACATGCAGGGCGCTGGACGCATAGATTCCAATTAGCTTCAAAAATTGGCTTCAAAAAAGGGTGTACTTTGGGGCGCAGAGCACTGCTCCCTGAGCCCACCCAGTTGTGCGACAATAGCAAATTAATTTTCGCTATTGACTTCCTGATTCTCCTTCCGGCCAATCGGGAAGCAGTTCCTAAGACCCGATTGGCCTGGAGGAGCAATGGCCCCAGAGCAAACAGCTGAAGCCCTGATCCATGTCTGCCTGATCTGCCTCCTTCCTAAGGGTAAGGAGGCCTATGATTGCTGCCACATTCCTATCCATCTCCTATGCGGGAGGAGGGGGAGCGCTATATTCCCATCCATCTCCTGTGCACGTTGGGGGGGGGGGGGGGGGGTTGGTGTTTTTTTTGCCGTTCCCTCTAAATATTGAGCACCAGTTGCCACTGATGAAAGGTATATTTTTCAACACAGAATGCGTTGGAAAATTTGACAAACTATGGGCTCCATGGCTGGATACTCTGGGTTTAACTCTCGTTGATCTTGTCCTGAACTGGTTGCTGATTGGTTAAGAGAAATATCTATGATTGTCAGATTATGTTTAAGTTCCTGGGGGTTGGTGGGTGTTACCTCTATTTCCGTTGCCTTGGTGGCTGTATTATTTGATGGGGATTATGTTTACCATCATACCCACTACTTTTAGAACTCTTATGTGGCTGCAACATGTGCCATACTTCTATAGCGTTATGCTGTGGAATTTGTATTGTTTATACATAAAGGTAAATAAGGTTAGTAGAGAAGTTTGAGCCGTTGTCATTATCGGGGGGGGGGGGGTGATTTAAGAGAGGAGGTGGATTCAGACCATTAAACCATCAAGATGGGTCATTTATTGAGCCTAGTGGCTTGGATTTAGCAGCTCTCTACACATCTAGGGACCACCCTTGTTAAGCTGGTCACCCAAATTGAGAAATCAAGGCATAAATAAGCCAAGAAGGGACAAAATGATCATCAAGAGTCCAAAGTACTTTATGGGTATCACGAGTGACAGAAAACAAAAAGCAACCCATGGGGTTGATTTACTAAAACCAGAGAGTGCAAAATCTGGTACAGCTGTGCATGGGAGCCAATCAGCTTGTAAAAAGACAAAAGAAAAAAAACACACTGGAAGCTGATTGGTTTTTATGCAGAGCTGCACCAGATTTTGCACTCCAGATGTGAAGGGGAGTAGAGAACACTACTGTGGGAGGAGGATGTGAAGGGGAGCAGAGAACACTACTGTGGGAGGAGGATGTGAAGGGGAGTAGAGAACACTACTGTGGGAGGAGGATGTGAAGGGGAGCAGAGAACACTACTGTGGGAGGAGGATGTGAAGGGGAGCAAAGAAAACCACTGTGGGAGGTTTATGTGAAGGGGAGCAGAGAACACTACTGTGGGAGGAGGATGTGAAGGGGAGCAAAGAAAATAACTGTGGGAGAAGGATGTGAAGGGGAGCAGAGAACACTACTGTGGGAGGAGGATGTGAAGGGGAGCAGAGAACACTACTGTGGGAGGAGGATGTGAAGGGGAGCAGAGAACACTACTGTGGGAGGATGATGTGAAGGGGAGCAGAGAACACTACTATGGGAGGAAGATGTGAAGAGGAGCAGAGAACACTACTGTGGGAGGAGGATGTGAAGGGGAGCAGAGAACACTACTGTGGGAGGAGGATGTGAAGGGGAGCAGAGAACACTACTGTGGGAGGATGATGTGAAGGGGAGCAGAGAACACTACTGTGGGAGGAGGGTGTGAAGGGGAGCAGAGAACACTACTGCGGGAGGAGGATGTGAAGGGGAGCAGAGAACACTACTGTGGGAGGAGAATGTGAAGGGGAGCAGAGAACATTACTGTGGGAGGTTTATGTGAAGGGGAGCAGAGAACACTACTGTGGGAGGAGGATGTGAAGGGGAGCAAAGAAAATAACTGTGGGAGGTTTATGTGAAGGGAAGCAGAGAACACTACTTTGGGAGGATGTGCAAGGAGAGGAATGCCAATAACCGTAATTTCCCTGTTTACATGTGATCAGCTGTGATTGGACACAGCTGATATGTAACATAAGGAAATTATTCCAGACGGCTGCACTTCCAGAAATCCTTTTATTGAAGCTTTATATGACAAGTGGTTGACAGATGTAGCAGGGGACAAAAAGGTAGACACGTTTCGCACAAATGTTAGCGCTGCACTGTGTCCCAGGGACACAGCGCACTGCCAATCAGTTGACAATATTTGTGAGGATGGGGGTTACTCCTGTGCCAGCGGCCCTAAGAACTCTTGGGTCTAAGTTCACCCTGTGCCCCATTTGGGCATAGGGTGGCTAATCATAATTCATGTATTACATGAGATGGGACATTAATAATAAATCATGTTTGCAGGATGTCTTGAGATATCACAAGTTGTTGGCTATTCAATGTGGTGACTCATTCTATGATTAGCCCTGACTAGTGACATGCTAATTGAGTCAGGGCCTGGAAGACATTTCATTGTCCTTGTGTAAAGGTGTTAATCCAGGTCCGCTCCCAGACCTCTAATTATGTATGCTAAATACTGTTTATGTGTGGAATGTACTTGTCAGAGACAGAACGTCTGCCTAGGGAACTCAGTGTGTGATGGTGTTTTGTTTGTTATGCTGTTAATGAAGGAATGTGCAGTGATGAGATGATGATAATTATAGGCCGGCACCGACACGTCTAGAATGTTTAGTAATTAGCCTTAGTGTGTGATTAGGGGGGTGGAGATCTCATTGTCCCTTTGAATACTGTCACATGGTTGTACTGTATGTAAGACTAAGAAGAAACCATTAAAATTGTCATTACATTTGGAACAAGTACAGAGCTGTGTCTCATCTTGATTCTGGGGAAATGGGATGTCTGATGTCTGTTGGACGGTTGGAGTGTCAGATGAGCTGTCGTGGATGGGATGGAAGGTCGTAAACGGTGGTGACCGTTACAGTAGCTTTTCCCCAAAATGCGTTGGTTGCATTTCGTTTTCCTGGAGTCACTTATGATACCAATAGAGAACTTTGGACTGAGACTGTCATTGAATGCTCTTTTTTTCCCATCTATGCAGTTATTTCCTCCAATTTCTGTATCCCCACTGGGATGATTCAACCAATTTCTCTTTGTGACATAGCCACCCGAGACAGAAAATGATTGCAAATCCAAAACGTTAGTCACTAGAAAAATAACAGTTATTTAACCCCCCCCCCCCTTTTCTCTACTTCTAAAATCTGTAATGTTTTACAGATTTTATATCATCCTGCATCCAGTATGCATTATACATTCAAACTTGGTGATCGTTGGCCCGCCCCTGCTGGTGTATCCGCTTTGGATTACACCTGTTCTTTCCCCCGCCTCAGTCCTGGGTGAGACCATTCCTACCGGATTCCCGCACACCTCCACCTTTGGAATTGCTTCCCATTTCTGGGTAGCGATTATTTCTTCTATATATCTTTCCATCTTGGAGCATAATACCTAGCTAACCACTAAAATCGTTTTACATCCTATTTAGGGTACAGCGCATGCATCAGACTCCTGATGAGTGGCTGAAGGCCAAGAAATGCGTAGAGTGTCCATCTAGTGAAGCCCAATCATGTTTTCTCTAATGTATCCTACTAATCATGTTATTTTCTTGTATTCATTTTATGAATTTGTATATATTATTTATGTCTGAATTGTAATTATTTGATATTATGAATTTTGCTGCCTGTCGTTAATTATGCCCTAGTGATCAATTTTTTATTATTATTCAATTTATATAATTATATCAACTTATGTTTACATCACTAATGCTTCATTATTATATGGTCTTATTATTTTTTTCAATTGTACTATCATGTACTGTTCCTAGGGATCTTTGGCAATCAGTTTCCTTTCATGTGACATATCCACATCATTACACACACCCACGGGTCTCATTTAAAGTCCCAATCCTACCCCTTCTGGTCTTTACACATATATATGCAGGGATGGAGGTCTTACTCCTTGTTCATCCAGGTTTTTTATCTTCAAAGCTTAATTGAACAAGCTGTAGTTAGAAGCTGATTGGCTACCATGTAGAGCTGCACCAGATTTTGCAGTCTACATTTTTAGTAAATCAACCCCATTGTGTCTCCTAGACAAGAAATAATTTGAAATCTCCACAGTGGTATTGAAACAAAAAGCCAATATCTTATTGAAAAACAATAAAGGCTGTGTTGCTCACCTTCTAAGGCATTACGGAAGCTTTTCTTTGAGGTTCTGTAGTAGGGAGGTCGGTCAAAATCTCCCCATTTCAGAGTGTCCTCTACATCTTGGAAGGTGGGAAGCTTAGGGGCATCAGGATCAGCGCCAGGCTTCCTGTGCAATTTTTCCATCTCATTCGGGTCAACAGCGCTCAGGCAGTATACATCAATATAGTTGTACCCACTGCAAAAAGACTAAGGAAAACACGAAGAGCCTTGTTAGTAGAGAGATGAGCTATTTCAGTTCTTCCTTTATTTTATAATACCTATGCATATCTAAGTTCATGTACAGCCATCCTCTTCACCTTGTCAAATCGGTTTGCATTTATTGAGAAAATGCAAAGCACTCTGAATGGAGCCTGTGCCAAGCGGGGCAACCTCCTGCATTCACAATTTAGCAGATGAGCCTGTAAGTATGGGACCTGGAAGCTAGTGGAGATCACTGGAGTAGAGGTGTAGAGCACTGCCTACTGATGGGGAACAGGTAATCCTCTTTCAATAGCTAGGTCATGGAGCTCAAGTTGTTTCTTAATTGCCCTAATTTCTTCATTTAAGCCTATGTCATATCTTTTTCAAGAAATACCTCCCTTTTATTGTGATGTTTGAGGGGGTACCTAAGATGCATGTCCTCCCTTGCTATCTCCTACTATGCCCAAGATGGGGACTAGGGATCCAAGATAACACCATCCTTGGGGTTCAGTGGGGATCCAAGGGTGACAGATCTTCCCACAGCAGATATAAATACCGTTTCTTAGAGCTAATGGTCGTTTATTGAATATTGTCATCATTTCATCAGAAAGACTGGAAAAGGTTAATTTTCCTACCGTGGATGTGGAACTGGAGCTAAGAAAGTCTATTCGAATGGTGTTTAGGGCAGGTTCTGAAGTGTGAAAGAAAGGGCTTTCACCTACTACCAGGGATGGACTGGCCATTGGGACTACAGGGAGTTTCCCAGTGGGCCAGTTTCAGTGACAGCGGACCGCCTCCCCCCTCCGCTCCTCTGTTTCTCCCTCCCCGCAGCGCTCACCTCCTCTCCCTCCCCACAGCACTCACCTGGGGGGAACAAAGAAGCAGGGGGATGAGCAGAGGAGCAGGGGGACGACAGAGGAGCATGACAGCTGACTCAACAGCTATGGCCTGTGAGTTTATCACTTCTGCCAAATCTTGTCCCATAAGGGGGGGCACCGAACTGATTCTTTGTCCCGGGTGAAATAATGTCTAGCTTCCCCACTGGTACTGCCTATAAGAGTACCAGTACCAGCCATTCTACTCTAATAAATAGAACGGCTAGTGGCTAGTGAAGGGGGAGGGGGCTTGGGTGGCCAGGGGGGGGTGCGGGAGTTGTCCAGCCGACCTGGGAGAGACCTGTCAAAGTGGGCCAGTCTGGATGAAGTCCAGGGCCAAATTTCTGTCCCAGTCCAGCCCTGCCTACTACTTCCAGTTTCTAGATGGATCCCACAGGCATAGGCGTAGCTTGAAGCTTGTGGGCCCCGATGCAAAATCTGACCTCCACTTCCACTGTGCATGCGTATCTGCACTCACCGCATGGAAAGATACTCAAAGTTGCTTAAGAGTTTTGAGTTCCTCCTTACATCAGAGGACAAGGATCACCGCTGGAGAATCAGAGGACAGGGATCATCCCTGGAAGGTAGTGAGCTTCTTTTCCATACCAACGCTGTATACAGCTCCTCCCTCTCCCCCCCACACACTACACAGGGCTGAGATCACATTTCTTTACACAAGTCTGTCAGCCACAATCTTCACAGGGTGGATCTGGCTTTTATGTTGCCGTTCTGACCTGTGAAATTCTCTGGTCGAAATGGCTGTGTAGTTGCAGTAGAAGATTGTAGCTAACCGGCTGTGTTGTAAAGTGATTTCAGCCCTGCGGGGGAGGAGCTATATAGAGTGGTGTAATAGAAAAGGAGATCAGCAGCCGGGCATAGGGCTGCACAAAACCAAATTACACCACTGCGAATTGCAGTGATCACGGCCTACAACAAGAGCACGAAGCACTTTTAGAATCACTCAGCACTTGGCTATTGGATTTGTTTACTTCCGACAGCAAATGTCCGATGGAGCCTACACACGGTCGGAATATCTGACCAAAAGCTCACATCGAACATTTGTTGACGGAAATTCCGACCGCGTGTAAGCGGCATTAGAGAGGTTGCCCATTACTAATAGTCTTGGAGACAATATTTTACAAGACCTGAAGTGAGGACAAATATCAACAGCACCACAAGCAGATTTTTTTGGAGAGATGAAGGCCAATATTTTGACCAGCTTTTAATTATCCATGTCTGTGTTACAGATTTTCCAACACTTCCTGTCTGGTGAAACTGTTGTCTTGCCAATAAAGTGAAGGAAAGTTCCTGTAACAGAACCTTGAAGAGCAGTACAAACCTGGCAGCTTCCCACTTACCTTCCAAAAGGCAAAATGGGAGTAGCTACTGAGAAACCCTTCCACATCATTATCCCCAAGGAAGTCATTGGTGCAGATTGAGCAGTTTTTCTCTCCTCGCCAGTCGTAATAAGGAACCCCAAAGTTCTCATCCCCCGTCAAGAGCTGAATTTGTCTCTCCAGGAAAAGGAGGCCCAGCCGATGCCAACCGGGAAAAGCCGGACCTTGATGAGCGTAATTTCTGGACGAAACAAAATCCCCATTTATCAGGAGGGGCTTTATGGAGTAGTAATGGATCCAGGAAAAAACATCATAGATGGAGGCGTCAGTAAAGCGGTACGTGTCCTTGTGATGGCGGTCTCCAGTGTATAGGATGACAAAGTCCTGACTTTTTGTGGTTTTGGCCAGTGCCAAGTAGCTGAAGAATCTTTTCCTTTCAAGAAAAGAAAGTTCTCGAATTTCCTTCCGCACAACAGTGTTTTTCCGGTCACATTTTTCACCGAAATACCCGTACTTACAGTCACCGCAGTCGTAGCCTCTGTAGTCTCCCAAACACTCGCAGGTCTTGTTATAGTAATACCTTGGCCAGCCCAGGCGGTCATCCTGATACTGGATTACTTGACCAGCTGCAAAGGGAGTAATGGCGACTTTGTTACGGCATTTGCCACGGCCTGATATGGAGCCACAGGGGCTGCCATCCGTCCAAAGGGGGCAGCAGGTTTTTGTCTGAATTGCATCATCTGTGGTGCAGTCTCGTGGAAACTGACCCTGGACCAAATGATAACAAAGAACGAGGAAAACACCAAGGGCAATCATGGCTCACTGAAGAGAAAGACTGACTCCTGGAAAAGACAGCAGGCCTGGTAATATAACATACAGGGACTAATAAATGCACAAAAAATGACTCAACTATAGGGCTAGTTTACAATTTATTAAAGGCAAATAGACTTCACTTTTGCAAGGACAGTTGCACTATGCAAAAACAGTTACTCCAGAGCTTAGTAAATGAGGAGGAGCCAGGGGCGGATTGACCATTTGGGCACTCGGGCACTGCCCGAGGGCCCCCGTGCCACTAGGGGGCCCCATCAGGGTTGCCAGCCTCAGCAAAACCAGGGACAGTATGTACAAATCTATGTTTTTTTTTACATCTGTCCCTGAAATGTCCCTTACTGACATCCTTTTGGTCTAAAAAAATCCCAAGATTATAGCTGCCCCACCTCTCCAGTACCTTCTCAGTGTGTGTGTGTGTATACTGTGTGTGTATGTATTATGTGTGTGTGTGTATATATACAGTAGTGTGGGGGCCCCATAATCTCCTATTGCCCGGGGGCCCCATAATCTCCTATAGCCTGGGGGCCCCATGAGTTGTCAGTCCGCCCCTGGGAAGAGCTCTGTTGACTTCCATCATCCAATCATGTGCAAACAAGAATGTTTTTGTTTTCCTTGCTTGTGATGTCCATAGTCTGATTATTGCATTTTGTTTTTATTACTTACCCTTATTTTAGACATTGAGGGGAAATATTCCTTGGAGCAGCAATACTAAGAGCCGGTTCACACTGGGGCGACCTGGGATCCGACTTCAAGTTGCCCCAAGTTGCGCGGTCGAGAAAATGAATGGAAGTGAATGGAGCCTTCAGAAAAGGTTCCTGTACTACTTCAATCCGACTTCTAGGCGACTTGTAGGCAACTTGTACCCATTGATTTCAATGGAGGTCGCCTCAGAAGTCAGATCACTGTCTTAACTGAAGCAACAATACAGGAAGATAACATACATTTCTCAGGCAAACCCCTCCCTCCCACAGAGCTGATTGATGTTTGATTGGCCACTGGAAAGCCTCCTGTCCTGGAGGCGACATGAAGTTGCCTTGTAAGTTGCCTGATGATTCATACTCAAGTCGTGTCCAAGTTGCCTCCCAAAGTCTTGCTAGAAGTCGTGTTGCCCCTGTGTGAATAGGCTCTTAACAACTTTATCCAAGCCATATTGAAATATTTTGGCTTGAATATTCAGAATTTGGGCTTTCAAGGAAAAATACAAGGGACGGTCAATTTTTAGACTATTTTTTTGGAATTTTCATATGTTTATAAACCAATGTCTTTGCCATTACCATAGTTTCCGGGGCTGAAGTGGTTAACAATCCTATTGTCTATAGTATATACAAAAATAATTGTCTTGTAAAAAAACGTTGTTTTTTTCTCATGAAAAAAAACGACGTTTTTCAAACTTCATTTTAAATAACGACGTTGCCTACACACCATCGTTTTTTCAAAATGCTGTAGCAAAGCGCGGTTACGTTCAGCACGTACGACGGCACTCTGTTCCATTCAAGCTTGCGTCATAACTTGCTTCTGAGCATGCGCGGGTTTAAAAACGTAGTTTTAAACGTCGTTTTACCCACACACTATCATTTGAATGATACAAAAACGACATTTGGAAAAACGACATAAAAAATTTAAGCATGTTTTTGCCGTTTTTCAGAAGACAAAAAACAACGTTTTGCCCACACATGATCATTTTAAATGACGTTTTTTAAAACGTCGATTTATTTCATCACAAAAAACAACCGTGTACGCGGCATTTGGGTTTGACTTGAAGAAAAGGTGGCAACCCTATTTATGGTAAGAGCGGTAAGAATATGGAATGCGGGGAGCATCGATAGTTTAAAAAAACTATTAGATAAGCACCTAAATGACCACAACATACAGTGATATATAATGTAATATTGACGTATAATTACACACATAGGATGGACATGATACACTTGTGTCTTTTTTCAACCTTACCAATTATTATGTCCGTCTTTGAAAATCAGAACAGTTGTTCAAAAGCTATTTTTTTTAATAGACATCTGTAGAGATAGCATTAAGCAATTATTTAAATGTATGTTTTATATTCAATTATTATTAGTAAATTATACAGTAAGTTATACATTATATTTAAATAGTTAATTATTTTGGTAATTTAGAAAATGTTCTATTAAAAAAAAAATAATACTAAATATCAGAGATCTAAGCTATTCCTATTTCTTTTTAGAAACATAGAAACTTGTTATTTTGAGAACAAGCAAGCCAATTATTCTGTCAATTTTTTTGGAAATCAGAAGTGTTTTTTTCCGCGCTTTCTTCCCTTCCTCCTTATTCCTAATCATTTCAAACCTTATCTTTTTTTTTAAACTGTAATAGATCTAGTTACTACAAATAATACGGGACTAGCCTTAAGTACCTATCTAGAGGCATATTGAAATTAGATAGATAGATAGATAGATAGATAGATAGATAGATAGATAGATAGATAGATAGATAGATAGATAGATAGATAGATATGAATAGATAGATAGATAGATAGATAGATAGATAGATAGATAGATAGATAGATAGATAGATAGATAGATAGATAGATAGATAGATAGATAGATAAATAGATAGAATAAAAAAAAAAAAAAGCTTAACAGTTTTTTGTTACCTTTAGACAACATTAAATTAATATTTAAATATATGTATTTAATAAAGAGCTAATTAATTTGCTAATTTAAAAGTGAATTATTATAAAACAAGGGCATTTATATATATCTTAAAAAAAATGTTTTTATATATATATTTTTTTCAATACTAAAAAATTTAACACCAGAGATCTAACTAATTCCAATTTTTAATCTGCCATTGGATCTGTATTCAACAGTAAAGTAATATTTATTGTTTTGGTTATATCATCGATCACTCTATCTAAATTGAAAAATAAATAGAAATATAGAAATATCCAGCCCACCTGTAGGATGCGTCTGCGTTGCCTAGCCTGTATGGGCGAATGCCCAGCCTTATATATGGGTCATGTTCTGAAAAGCAAAGCTCTGTGGGTAATATTTGGTTAATATTGCGTTTTGGCAGGGCTAAACTTTTCCCCAGAAAATTGAGCAAGAACAATAGAATATGTTCTGATGCTTAGAATTAAAACAAAAAGAAAACCATTGTTTGTTCAAAGGGAGGAAGAAACAGGAATTCAATTATATATTGAAAACATGAATCCTAACGACTGAAGAAGTAGCTTTTTCCATCAAAGATTTAAAAATAAACAAGCGACCAGGCCCAGATGGATAATCAGTATTATATTATAGAAAATTTACAGAGGCCCTTTCCCCTATGTTAGCTGGGGCATTCAATATATTATTAAATGGACACTCCTTTACACAAGAATCATTATTGGCAATTGTCTGCATGATTCCAAAACCACACACCGATGACACCTCATGTACAAACTACCATCCCATCTCTTTTTTTTAAATCTGGATATCAAGCTGTTGGCAAAAATTATGGCTAAACGCCTTAATGGTATCATAAATAAACTTTGGCATAAAGCCTACCCGGTCTCTATGTATAACAGGCAAGTGGGCGACAATGTCCACAGAGCAATGCTTCTTGCGCATATTGCCAGGAAGCGACGTATTCCATCATGCTTTTTATCCCTCGATTTAAAGAGAGCTTTTGACACGGTATCCTGGCCTTATATGTATTATTCTTTACAAAAATTGGGTTTTGGTCCTCATTTTATAAAATGGATTGAGGCACTCTATAAAAATCCAAAAGCATACATAAAATATGCTGGATATAAATCAGATTCTTTCAACATTAAGTGAGGTACACGACAGGGATGCCCATTATCTCCCCTCCTATTTGCCCTAGTATTAGAACCATTAGCCCAATATATTAGAACCAATCCCACAATTACCGACATTGAGATTGGAGGTTATCCACATAAAATCTGCATGTTTGCGGATGATATTTTGCTCTTCATGTCATCACCACAGGTGTCAGGTCCTAACCTTTTACCTATCTTAGATAAATTTGCGACCTTCTCTGGCTTGGTCATCAATCCCAAGCAATGTGTAGTGCTTAATATTTCACTTACAGAAGCAGAATTAATCCCAACAAAAATAGCACTCCCCTTTTCTTGGGCAGAGAAATCACTACCATATTTAGGAGTAAACCTGACAGCCGCCATAGCAGATTTATTTTCAGATAATTACCCCCTCTATTAAAACAGATTACAAATTTACTAAAACAATGGTCCCATCTCCCGCTGTCCTGGATAGGGAAGATCAATGCTTCTAAAATGACTATTCTATCCTATCCTATATGTTTAGAGTCCTGCCAATCCCAATCCCTTCATATTATTTAAGATTGATCCAAAATAGAACATCTACCTTTATATGGCGCATCTTCAAACCACGCATACCGATTCGCACACTATATCTCCCCAAATCACAAGGCGGACTAGGCTATCCCAAGTTTGCAACCTACTACAATGCTGCTCACTTAGCTAGTCTTCCAAAGTACCAAGCAACACAGGAATCTCCCCTATGGGTATCGATTGAGGCCTCAGAAAGTGACCCTTTATTGATCTCCAACATACTATGGCTTTGGCCCAGAGATTGACATGAATTGAGTAACCCTATCACAAAACACTTTTTATCCCTTTGGGATAAATTTAAACGTTAACACTAATTACAATCGGAACACAATCCCCTCTTATCTTTTCTTAAAAATCCAGCTTTTTATCCGGCATGGATTTTCCCGAACACTTTTAAAGCTTGGACAAAGACAGGAATACTGACGTTATATGACTTGGTCACTTCAAAAAACGTTGTACCTTTTTCTACACTCGGAGAGAAACATGATTTACCAGAAACAGAACAGTTTAGATATCTCTAAAATTAAAAATGTATTTTCTCCACTTTTACAAGTTGCAACACTACTGACCCAATTATCTAATTTTGAAACATGTTGTAAAAAAGATCCATTGGCCAGAGGAATGATATAAACCCTCTATACCCAATTTCTTACAGACCCCAAATATGACAAACCAACTTATGTGCGGAAATGGGAGGAGGACCTGGGGCGTACCCTAGATAATGCTAAATGGACTAAGATTTGGTCAACCATAAAATCATCCTCGTCCAATGTCACGGCGATGGAAACAAATTACAAGGTCCTGACGCGGTGGTACCTTGTACCTGCTAGAGTGGCCAAATTTGCACCTACACATTCAGCTCTTTGCTATGAGTATTATTTAGTCAATTTCGCCAGGATTCCATATATCTTACAATGGTGATCCAAGATGAGTTCTGTCAGCAGTATCGTATTCAAAAAGCGTTCCGGGGGAAAGAGTCGCAATTTGTAAATTATAAAGGGAGGTATAGAAATGTCTTAAATTCTTGTGTAATATGTTTGGGCATGGTGACCTTTTGTCCGCCCAGGGACATGATTTATGGGATGTAAGTTGCCAATTTCTGTTCTTGAAGTTTTTGGCCAATAGTCTACCACATTTATTTCTAGACTCGTATGACATTTTTCGACAGATTTGTAATGCCGCCTTAGCTTTGAAGTGTAGTAAATCAGTAATATGTTTGCGTAAAGTCATAAGTTATTTTTCTAAAGGCTGTGACGGGCGTGTTTGTTACAGGATTCTAGGGCATGTAAGTCCCGTAAGAGAGATGTCAATTGTATCATGCGCTGCTTCTTAATCCTGGAGCCATGCTTAATAAGCACTCCGCGAATTACCCCTTTTTGAGCTTCCCAGATAATTCCAGGGTCACACTCTGAAGTATCATTAGTTTGGAAGTAGAAATCTAGCTCTTTAGTGACATCTGTTAGTACCTCTTCTTCTTGTAGAAGGCTCTCATTCAGCCTCCACATCCTAACCTTCGATGTGAGGGCATCTGAAAGTGCATATGACAAGATCACAGGTGCGTAATGGAGCCGATAGAGGAGCCCAGTATTGTGTGGTATCAGAAAATAGTCTATATGTGAGTGTAGTTTATGAGGTGGAGAGTAAAATGTGTAGGCCTTCTTCCACGAATGCAGGAGATACCAAACATCCACCAATTGGGCTCTGTGAAAGGATTGCGCAATACATTTGCGGGAGCCAGGAGAAATGGAGGAGGATCCTGAGGAGGTGTCTTCAGAGGGAATCGGGAATATTAAAGTCTCCTCTGAGAATCAGTTGGCCTTTGGCTCGAGAAGCTTTTCAAGGTTGCGAATGACGAAGAGGTCTTGTTAACTATTAGGAACATAGAAGGTTGCCAATGTCACCTTGACACCGCCAATCGTTCCCTTCAGGAACAGGGATCCATAATAGTATTCAAACATGTCCATGGCACTTTTCCTGACATAAAAATAGAAACTCCCTTTGACTTAGCCACTGAGTTGGTAGAATGGTATGTCATAGGGAAGGACATATTTTTCGAGTATGGGTAGCTTGTCATCTCTGAAGTGGGTGTCTTGACTAAAAGCGATATCCGCTTTGAGACATTGCAAATCATGTAATAACACCTGTCTCTTTTCAGGGACAATAAGTCATTTAAAGCAAGAGCATTCTGATAACCGCATGGTGAGTGCCAACCCCTCAGAGAGCCAATAGTATGGTTTCATAGGTATATGCTCAGCAAAAGCACATACATTATTAAACATTAAGGCCCAGATTCTCGTAGATCGGCGTATCTCCTTCACTTGATCCAGCCGTAGCATGCTTATATAGGCCGGTGATCAAAGGAAGAGCTGCGCTGTTGTAAGCTAAAATGTGACACTAGTGATAATGAGGTGCTAGATAAATATCAATTAAAATTATGAAGTGAAAAAACATTATTAGCCAGATTCACGTATGCCGGCGTAACTTTGTGCGGACGTAACGTATGTCATTTACGTTACACCGTCGCAAGTTAGAGAGGAAAGTGCTATATTCACAAAGGACTTGAGTCCTAAGTTACGGCGGTGTAGCGTAAATGTGCCGGCGTAAGCTCACCTAATTCAAATTGGGAAGGGGTGGGCGTGTTTTATGTCAATAAGGCATGACCCCACGTAATTTACGTTTTGAACGTACGGCGCATGCGCCGTCCATGGATGTAACCCAGTGCGCATGCTCCAAATTACGCCGCAAAGACTCATTGGTTTCGACGTGAACGTAAATTACGCCCAGCCCTATTCTGAATCGACTTACGCAAACTACGCAAACTACGTGAAATTCGACGCGGTTCCGACGTCCATACTTAACATTGGCTGCGCCATCTTTTTGGTGGAATATCTTTAGGCCTAAAAACGCCTTACGTAAATGGCGTATCTTTACTGCGACGGGCAAGCGTACGTTCGTGAATAAGCGTATCTCGCTGATTTACGCATTCTGGGCGTAAATCAGCGTACACGCCCCAAGCGGCCGGCGGTCGTATCTTAGCTAGATTTAAGTGTATCTCAATTTGAGAATACACTTAAATATACGACGGCGCAGATTTGGAGTTACAACGGCGTTGTAACTCTACCTGAATCTGGCTAATTATCTGTAAATAGGTCTGTGAGACCTCAATAGGATAACAAGAAGGGGTTAATTCCGAAATTAGGTAGAAACCTGAGAATTATCAAGTGAACAAACCCCCCAAAAAAAAAAAAACCTTAGGAATACCATTAACAAAGCGTCAAAGGTAAAAAAATTGAATATAATAAAAATTAATACTTTAGAACCCCATTAAAGTCTATGGGACTCGAATGTTTGAAATCTAAAGTGCTAATTTTAAAGGCTAATATGCAAATTATTGTCCTAAAAAGTGTTTGGGGGTCTGGGTCCTGCCCCAGGGAACATGTATCAATGCAAAAAAAGTTTTAAAAACTACCGTTTTTTCGGGAGCAGTAAATTTAATAATGCTTAAAGTGAAACAATAAAAGTGAAATATTCCTTTAAATTTCGTACCTAGGGGGGGGGTATAAAGAATGCCTGTGAAATAGCACATGTTTCCCGTGCTTAGAACTGTCCCTGCACAAAGTGTAATTTCTGAAGGAAAAAAGTTATTTAAAAATCACTCACGGCTATAATGAATTTGGCTCCCGGCAATTCAGAGAAAATTCATTCATAAAAAAAAGAAAAAAAGCATGGGGTCCCCCCAAATTCAATTACCAGGCCCTTCAAGTCTGGTATGGATATTAAGGGGGAACCCCATCGTCAATTTAAAAAACAAATGATGTGGTGTTCCCCCCAAATATCCATTTCAGACCCTTCAGGTATGGTGTGGATTTTAAGGGGAACTCCACCCCAAATAAAAAAAAATGGCGTGGAGTTCCCCCATAAATCCACACCAGACTTTTTATCCAAGCACTTAACCTGGCCGGCCGCATAAAAGAGGGGGGGACGAGAGAGCGCCCCCCCCCTCCTGAACCGTACCAGGCCACATGCCCTCAACATGAGGAGGATGCTTTGGGGTGGACAAGGGCCTCATCGCCACAACCCTGGCTGGTCCCCCCCTATGTGAATTGGTAATGGGGTACATTGTATCTCTACTAATTCACTAAGGAAGTGTAAATAATAGTAAAAATAACACACACACACACACACCGTGGAAAAAGTCCTTTATTAAAAAATACAAAAATAATAAAAATCCAGCAATGGTAATCCACTCTCGATCCCCGCTCCAACGTTGCTGGGGTCCAGCGATGAGAAGATCCATCCAGGTCCGGGATCCAGAGCGCACGCATCGCCGGCCACCTGTCTCCACCGGAGACAGCGCAGCGAATTACGCGGCTTGAGCCAGTGACGGCTCTTATATAGGTGAGGCGGGGCCACCCGTCACATGACCCCGCCCCCCAGCTGTCACTGGGATATCAACCATATGCGCATATTGATCTCCTATAATTAGAGATCACATCCATCTGGCCGGAGAAGAAGAGGATCCAGGCTACTGTGTGCAAAACTACTGCAGAGAGCAAGTCAGGCCCCATACACATGATAGAATTTATCCGCAGATACGGTTCAGCGGACCGTATCCGCGGATAAATCCTCTCTAAGATTTCAGAGGATTTCAATGCGATGGCGTGTACACACCATCGCATTGAAATCCGCGCTGAAATCCTCTGCCGATGACGTGTCGCGCCGTCGCCGCTATTATGACGCGGCGACGGGCGCGACGCTGTCATATAAGGAATTCCACGCATGCGTCTATTCATTACGGCGCGTGCGGGGAATCCCTTTGGACGGATGGATCCGGTAAGTCTGTACAGACGAGCGGATCCATCCGTTGGAATGGATTCCAGCAGATAGATATTCTGTGCATGTCGACAAATATTTATCTGCTGGAAATCCATTCCAGGGGAGATTTATTTGCGGATAAATATCCGTTGGCGTGTACACACCATAGGATCTATCCGCAGAAACCCATTTGATGGGATTTATCTGCGGATAGATTCTATGGTGTGTATGGGGCCTAAGTATAACATGTAAAGAAAAAAGGTCTCTCCTCTTTAGTCTGGAAGACGCGGTGCCCATGGTTGCCAAAAAAGAATGTAAAATTTCAATTTGTCTGACCACAGAACAGTTTTCCACTTTGCAACAGACCATTTATAATGTGATTTGACCCAGAGAAAACTACAGTGTTTCTGGATCATGTTCAAATACAGATTCTTCTTTCTATGATAAAGCTTTACCTTGCATTTTTTGGATGGCAATGACGAGCTGTGTTCACAGACAGTGATTTGTGGAAGTATTTCTGAGCCCAGGCAGTGATGTCCATCACACAATCATAGTAAATATGTGTTATTACAACCGCGTTTCCCAATTATAAATTCATCAAATATATTTACATCGAACAATTTATCAAATAAAAGGGGTTGTAAAGGATAATTTTTATTTTATTTTTTAAATAACAAACATGTTATACTTACGTCCACTGTGCAGCTCGTTTTTGCACAGAGTGGCCCCGAACCTGGTCTTTTGGGGTCCCTCGGCGGTTGTTTCGGCTCCTCCCCGCAAGAACTAACCCCCTTCATGGGCGCTCTCTCCCATGGGGGTTGGTTCTTGCGGGCGTGCTTCCCTGATACAGCCGGGAGCTGTAGCACTTAGTCCTGCCCCCCGGCGCGGCATTTCATCGGATGTGATTGACAGCAGCACAAGCCAATGGCTGCGCTGCTATCAATCCATCCATTCTAGCCAATCAACGGCCAGACTGAGCGGAGAAAAGGACGTGGGGGGCGAGCACAGCAGGTGCTCAGGTAAGTAAAACAGGGGGCTGGGGGGGGCCGTAACTGTCAGATGTTTTTTCACCTTAATGCATAGGATGCATTAAGATGAAAAAACATGAATCTTTACAACCCCTTTTAAACAAAGTGCTCAAAAATAAAGTGCATTTGGGGCAATGTCAATAAACAGCCACCAGATGTCACCACCTGGATGCAAATGGTAGATTGTTTGCTGTCTTGTTATCAACTCCACATCACAGTGTTTGATATGTTCCTCCACCAACACCAGACACACAGCCCACTCCCTGGGCTTTCATGACCCCCCATTACATGTAGTTACATTAAGCAGAATGATGATGGCTTTTCTAATGATCACCTCAACTGATTGGCAGGGCCAGCAAGCTTGGACACAGACTAGATCTCCCACAAACGATATAAAAAGAGGAGGGTGCCTCTCGTGGTAAAGTATGTAATGTTTATTGTAAAAAAAACACTATACAATACAAGGTATACTTACTGTAACGGTCACCACCGTTTATGAAATTCCATCAACCCACGACAGCTTATCGACACTCCAACCAACAGGCAGACCCGATCCATTCCATAAGAATTCCCTCAATAACGAGACTGACAAGCTCTGTTACTGCGTCAAAATATGAACTGAACTTTTAATGGTTTCTTGTCAGCTTTTCTATGCAGTACAAGGCATGAAAGGAACAATCAACTCCCCACCCACACATCACACCGTGGGGGGCTTCAATCACATTCTTTGAGCTAATTACTAAACATTCTAGACATCTCGGCGCCGGGCTATAATATCAGGACCTAATCACTGCACATTCCTTCATTAACAGAACTCAAACAAAATACCATCACACAATGATCTCTTCAATCCACATCCCTAGGCAGACGTTCTGTCTCCGCATACAGCTTGACACCTATTCACACCTCTGAGCATCAATAGGCTTTAGACAGTGTTATCACACAATTAAAGGCCTTTCAAGAGCCAGCCTTATTTAACATGTTAACAGTCTTCACAGAGAGATGAGTCATAGAATATTCTTTGCAGGCATTAAGGAATATACTGTAGATCACTGTCCACGCCAAAACAATCCAACATGTGTCCCCCATGTCCTGGCTCAATCTGTGCCCAAAAGTCACTCCTGTTACACTTACAATGCTAAAAGTTATCAGAGCTCACAATTGATGCAGGGACGCTGATATGCGCTCCACCTTTGTTCCACTGCTGGCAGAAGTGAAGTGTCACGCAAGATCCCACCCAACGCATTTTATCAGCACGACCCCCGATGATGTCAGACATGCTGAAGAAACGCATTGGGTGGGATCTTGCGTGACACGTCACTTCCGCTAGCAGTGGAGCACATATCGGCGTCCCTTTATGATGTATTTGAAGTCTTTGCAATTTTACATTGAGGAACATTATTCTGTAATTGTTCGACAATTCATATGTTTTCTATTTTCTATTGTGAATAAAATATGGGTTTATGAGAAATCATTGCATTCTATTTTTATGTAGATTTTAGGCAGGCTATAGAATATGCACTTTTCTTTCCTTTCACCTGTGATGGAAGGAAATAAAATTGCTCAATTCCCCCATCAACACTGTCAGTGTTGATGGGTGGAATCCCTCCTGTAGCCCTTTTGTGTTCTGCCAGCAGGAGGGGGGGGAGCACTGGGAGCCTTCCCTGCTGGCAGAACACAATAATTAGTGTTGCTGGCTATAACTGGTGGCACTGTTCATTCAGGAAAAACCCGACCGGCTGGTTGTACACAAGTTGATGGATAGATCGAGGGGCCCATACGTGGATCAAAATCTGGTACCTGCTGAACAGGCCAAATTTTGATCCGTGTTTGGCTGGCTTTACACAGCAACCCAGTGTTTTTGGAATTGGGGTTGTACTATGGCCAGCAGCATAAGGATTACAAATGGTCAATACTCATTCAATACTCATTGAAAAAAAAGTTTAGTTTCACTTTAGGTTCCTGGACAGCTTTGGGCAGTGATGCAGTTTATTTAGGTTAATAGCATGATTGTGTGTGTGATGTGTGATGGGGGAATCGGATGTTGTCATTACCTTAGCTTATTAACTTTCTCTGTGGGGATCTACTTTTGATTGGGGAGCCAAGTTTACCTTTGTAAGTGTAATAAACTTTTTTGTATATAATCAGCAATTTCATATATCTTTTTTTCCTTTTTTTTTTGAGTTGTAGCTTGGCGTTGGATTGCTTGGCGTGAGGTCGCTGAGTACATTGTATCATTATATTGAGCAACAGGTACTACGCACTAGTGAATATTTTATTTGCTTAACGTTTTTTTGGACGGTACACCCAGCAGAGCAAATAATAGTAGCAATAACAGCAAGCAACACAAATGGCAGTTGCAATATTAACAATTTACAAACAGGTTTAGGGTGAAATTAGGTTTGATAATATGCAAATTTCAGCTAGAAACCTGCCTCAGGGGTAGTCCATAGCTCGTAGGCTCTGGCATATGGAGAACCCTAAATCTGGGATTCATACACTCGGAGACTAAAAGTCCCAGTCCTTCCTTAGACCCTGTAACGGAATGACCCGGGACAAACAGAGACTTTGTAAGGATGAGGGGTACTCCTGTACCGGCGTCACCAAGGAGTCTTATGTCTAGGGTCACCTTATGTCCGATAGTGCCATAGGGTGACTGAGAAATTATATCCTAAATTACAGGACAGGGGACATCACTGATAGTTCATATTGCAGGATCTTGAGATATTGCAAGTTGTTGGTTAATTGTGACCCAACCAGTCAATAGTGGCTCATTTCTATGATTAGCCCTGGCTAGTGACACGCTAATTGAGTCTGCTTCTGAAAGACCTCTCATTGTGTGATGCTGCTTTGTGTGAATTCTATTGATATAAGATGTGTAATGGAACTTGCCCAGCTGTATGCGGAGACAGAACGTCTGTCTAGGGATGTGGATTGAGAAGAGATCATTGTGTGATGGTGTTTTGTTTGAGTTCTGTTAATGAAGGAATGTGCAGTGATTAGGTCATGATAATTATAGCCCGGCGCCGAGATGTCTAGAATGTTTAGCAATTAGCCATCTGAAGGTGTATTGAAGCCCCCCAGGGTGTGGGTGGAGAGTTTGATTGTTCACGTGCCTTGAAAACTGTATAAAAGCTGAGAGTGAACCATTAAAATTGTCTTCATGTGAACCATTAAAATTGTCTTAATTTTGGAACAAGTACAGAGCTGCGTGTCTCGTCTTGATTCTGGGGAAATGTGATGGATCGGGTCCTGTTGGTTGGAGTGTCGATAAGCTGTCTTGGATGTGATGGAAGGTCGTAAACGGTGGTGACCGTTACAGACCCCTTTCACATGTGCGGACTGTATGTCCGCATTTTCATCCATCCGTTTGAAAACAGGACATACATTGGTCCCTATGTGATTGTGGGTGTCAGCGGATAAACATCCGCTGCCACCCGTAATCACCCGCCTCCACAAAGATCCGATTTTGCGGACAGAAGAATTAAATATTTTTTCTTCCGTCTGCAGATCAGATCGGATGAACACGGACACACGTTCCTTTTATACTCACCTGTCCTCGTTCCAGATGATGGGGCCCCTCCCACCCCTCGCTGTCATGGAGTATAGCGAGGTACAGGTGTGTGCGCAATGCAGTGCGCAACGCACTAAAGACGGCAATACGCCACGTCATTCAGACGTAGATGCACCGCCAAGCTCCACGCGGCCATTTTGTTGAAGGGCTTCAGCAATAACTAGCCGCGGGTGTCATCCCCGGAACCGGAAGTTCTGCCGTGGCCATCTTGCCAAAGGACTTCAGCAACAATGGAGACCTGGCAAGACTCCCCCGATGGTGAGCCAGGGGAGGTTGCCAGGACAACAATGGGTTAGCCGAAAACCTGTCTGCCATGAGGCACAAAAATGGGATAGATGGAAAAAAATCCCACTGGGCTAGGGAACAGAGGAACCATCCAGAGAGGGGCAAAAAGAAAGCACCCACCTCTCCAAAACAACGAACATTCTCATGGTGGAAATGACGGGACAAATTGAGAATAAAAAAAGAAAACAAAAACCACCGCTGCCAGGGTATTACCCTAAGGATGTAAATTACATCCCAATGGGTTGGAGAGAACTGAGCAGAAAGCCTCAGACCCCTGGCAGCGGATGGGAGGAGGGACAGAGGAGATGGCGCATACAGGGGAAGCATCTGTCATAACTGATTCAATCATATGAGTGGCACAACACACAAAAACTCATCGGCACAGACGCAGCATTTTTACCGTAATGCCGCGTACACACAACAGTTTTTAGGGTTGTAAAAAATGAAGTTTTTAAGGGTCTAGAAAAAACAACGTTTTTTTTCAACCCGATCATTAAAACAGCCTTGCCTACACACGATCGTGAAAAAAAAATGCTCTGGCAAAGCGTGGTGACGTACAACACGTACAACGGCACTATAAAACACTGGGGAACTCTCTTTGGAACCAACTCCCTCATCAGCTCCGAGCATCCTCCTCCTTGATGGCCTTCCGTAAGGGCTTGAAAACACTTCTTTTTTCACAAGCCTACAGATAGAGACTTGGCCTTCCAAGCCCTTAGCAGGACGCTGCCTTAATCCCAGGCTGCGGTCCATGGTCAGGGAGTAGGGATAGGCTTTTTGTGCCCTGACACCCCCCCCTTCTTTTTATATTTCTGTTTATTTCTTGTCTGTTCCCCTCTTTTACTTAGATGTCCTAGTTTCTTCTTTTGCTCTTGGGAACTGGATACCCCCAGCTTGTTGGTAAGCGCTTAGACGCAAGTTTCACAACTCGCATTCGGCGCTCTATAAGTATTTATTCCAATCCAATCCAATAAAGGGGAAGGGCACCCTTGGCGCTGCTTTTGCTGATTTTGTGCTTTTGCTGCTGGCAGGCTTCAGAACTTCTTGAAGATTGCTGAAAGCCTGCTGAAGCCTGCCAGCAGCTTGTTTAATGTGGCAAGCAGCACTCCCATTAAGATCTGTGTTCAGCATTTACAAACTGAAGCTGAATGTTACTTTAAAAGCTTCAACAAAGCTTGTGGAGAGCACTGCAAATGCTTAGTCAAAGCTTGCTGTTCACACTGTTCCTATACAAGCTGAAGCCTGTGTGAAACAGGCCTAAGGAAACTGTTGTCAGCCAGAGTTCCTCTAGCGCAGTGATGTGGAACCTTGACACCCCAGAAGTTTTGGAACTACATTTCTCATGATGCTCACCTACACTGCAGAGTGCATGAGCATCATGGGAAATGTAGTTCCAAAACATATGGGGTGCCAAGGTCCCCATCACTGCTCTAGAGTTTTCTTAGGCCCCATACACACGATAGAATCCATCCGCAGATAAATCCCAGCAAATGGGTTTCTGCGGATAGATTCTATGGTGTGTACACGCCAGCGGATCTCTTTCCGCGGAGAAATCTCCTCTGGGATGGATTCCAGCAGATCGAATATTTGTTGTGCTGCACAACGAATCCATCTGCTGGAATCCATCCCAACGGATGGATCCGCTCGTCTGTACAGACTTACCGGATCCATCCGTCCAAAGGGATTCCCCGCACGCGTCGTAATGATTTGACGCATGCGTGGAATTCCTTATATGACAGCGTCGCGCCCGTCGCCGCGTCATAATCGCGGCGACGGCGCGACACGTCATCGGCAGAGGATTTCCGCGCGGATTTCAATGGGATGGTGTGTACACTCCATCCCATCGAAATCAGCGGATTTCTTTGAGAGGATTTATCCGTGGAAACGGTCCGCTGGACCGTATCTGCGGATAAATCCTCTCGTGTGTATGGGGCCTAAGGGTTATTGAGCTGTGTACCATTTGATGGTGCCTGCAAAGTACCAGGGCTGATGCCACTTAGCTGAGTCAGATGCATGATGCCAATAATCTTTTTAGTTGTGTGTAAGGGTGGCATTCTGTTCACCAATGTCAGGGACATTCCTTCCACTAGCCACCAACGTGAGGGGTATTTTACCTCTGACTGGTTTTAGCGGGGGTTCCCCAAGACCTGAATTTAATTTTAAGTGCTCCTCTCCTCTGGGGTAACGAGGTTGAGAAAGACTGTTCTAAAGTGATGAGTCCAGGAAAATCATCCTTGGGCACATGATGCAGGCAAATAGATTGTAATTTGTAATCAGCCAATATTTGCTCTCCCAGATGTGAACCCAATGGTGAGATTACCCCGGTTAATGGTTAGAGAGATCTTGGCTCGCACCAAAGTGTGGGCACATGCTGTTCTATATAAGTGGTCAGTCAGTCCATTCGATTTTTGATATTCTCTCGGAGGATCTCAGGACTCTGTAGTGAGTATGCATGATTTGATAATCATTCAGATTCTTTAAAAAAAAAAAAAAAAAAGCTGATTTACAGCAAATATCGAAGGATGTTTTTATTTTTTTATCATATTGGTCCTTATAGGCCATTGCCTGGGGCAGAAGGGGCAGATGGGACAGCACCCAGCCTCAGAATATACAAAATTAGGTAGATTAACGTACGGCGGCTTAACTTTGTGCGGGCGTAACGTATGTTATTTACGTTACGCCGCCCCAAGTTAGAGAGGCAAGTGCAGTATTCACAAAGCACTTGCTCCTTAAGTTGCGGCGGCCTAGCGTAAATTGGCCGGCGTAAGCCCGCCTAATTCAAATGTGGAAAAGGTGGGCGTGTTTTATGGAAATTATTCGTGACCTCACGTAAATGACGCTTTGAACGAACGGCACATGCGCCGTCCGTGGACGTATCCCAGTGCACATGCTCCAAATCACGTCGCAAAAAGTCAATGCTTTCGACGTGAACGTAACTTACGCCCAGCCCCATTCATGGACGAGTTACGCAAACTACGTAAAACGTGAAAAATTTGACGGCTGTCCGACGTCCATACTTAACATTGGCTGCGCCATCTTTTTGGTGGTTTATCTTTACGCCTGAAAACGCCTTACGTAAACGGCGTATCTTTACTGTGACGGCCGTGCGTACGTTCGTGAATAGGCGTGTAAATAGACAGCTAAGATCCGACGGCGTAGGGGACTTACGCCGGTCGTATCTTAGCAATATTTAAGCGTATCTCAGTTTGAGCATACGCTTAAATATACGACGGCGTGGATTCAGAGTTACGACGGCGTATCTACTGATACGCCGTCGTAACTTTACCTGAATCTGGCTATAAATCTAAATTGAAATTTGACTTCAAAATTAACACTGGTCTGTAGTACATGTTTTTTACCTCAATACCATAAGTAATAATATATTAGATAAGGGGTGTCAAACTCAATTTCATTGTGGGCCGCATCAGCATTATGATTGTTCTCAAAAGGGCCGGTTGTATCTGTAAGATTAGATGTCCAGCGCATTCCCTCCCCTTACATTAGATGTCAAGAGCCCCCCACCATCAGAAGTTGAGTTCCCCACTCTCACTTACATCACAGTGCACCCCCCTTTCCTTATGCTGCTGCTGGGAACAATCTGGATGCATTGTTTGAAAGCACAAAGTAGGGGTCTGAAGGAGGACCAGAGGAGGGCTGGAGCTCTCCTGCAGCTGCAGGAGAGGTGCGAAGGCCACATAAAATGGCCTGGAGGGCCGGATTCCTCCCGCGGGCCTTGTGTTTGACACCTGTGTATTAGATTTTTCACTCCAGCAGTATATAATGAGTTAGTTAACATTTTTCTACAATGTCCAAATGCATTACAATTTAATTACACCTATTAGATTTTAGATGACTAAAATGAGTTTTAGTCGACTAAAATATACTGGAAATTTTAGTCGACTAAAATGTCCTGGAGATTCAGTAGACTAAATACGACTAAAATTGCAGAAGACTAAAATGGGATTAAACTAAAATGCCATTTAAGTCCTAAGACTAATGCTGCGTACACACGACCGTTTTTAATGGTCTAGAAAAAACAATGTTGTTTTTTAACCCGATTATTGTTAAGCCGGCCTTGCCTACACACGATCGTGAAAAAAAAATGCCCTAGCAAAGCGCGGTGACGTACAACACGTACGACGGCACTATAAAGGGGAAGTACCATTCGGATGGCGCCACCCTTGGCGCTGTTTTTGCTGATTTTGTGTTCGTAAAACTTTGGTGAGAGACGATTCGCGCTTTTCAGTCTGTTACAGCGTGATGAATGTGCTATCTCCATTACAAACTGTAGTTTTACCAGAACAAGCGCTCCCGTCTCATAACTTGCTTCTGAGCATGCACGTTTTTTTCACGTCGTTAACCACTTAAGACCCGGACCAAAATGCAGCTAAAGGACCCGGCCAGGTTTTGAGAATTCGGCGCTGCGTCGATTTAACAGACAATTGCGCGGTCGTGCGACGTGGCTCCCAAACAAAATTGGCGTCCTTTTTTCCCCACAAATAGAGCTTTCCTTTGGTGGTATTTGATCACCTCCGTGGGTTTTTTTTTTTTTGCGCTATAAACAAAAATAGAGCGACAATTTTGAAAAAAATGCAATATTTTTTACTTTTTGCTATAATAAATATCCCCCAAAACTATATAAAAAAACATTTTTTTCCCTCAGTTTAGGCCGATACGTATTCTTCTACCTATTTTTGGTAAAAAAAACAAATCGCAATAAGCGTTTATCGGTTGGTTTGCGCAAAATGTATAGCGTTTACAAAATAGGGGATAGTTTTATCGCATTTTTAATAAATATATATTTTTTTTACTACTAATGGCGGCGATCAGCGATTTTTTTTCGTGACTGCGACATTATGGCGGACACTTCGGACAATTTTGACACATTTTTGGGACCATTGTCATTTTCACAGCAAAAAATGCATTTAAAATGCATTGTTTACTGTGAAAAGGACAATTGCAGTTTGGGAGTTAACCACAAGGGGGCGCTGAAGGGGTTATGTGTGACCTCATGTGTGTTTACAACTGTAGGGGGGTGTGGCTGTAGGTGTGATGTCATTGATTGTGAATCCCTATAAAAGGGATCACACGATCGATGCCGCTGCCACAGTGAAGAACGGGGAAGCTGTGTTTACATACAGCTCTCCCCGTTCTTCAGCTCTGGGGACCAATCGCGGGACTCCAGTGGCGATCGGGTCCGCGGTCCCGGTCGAGCCCGCGACCCACGGCTAGACAATAGCACAGCACGTACCTGTACATGCATGTGCCCAGCCGTGACATTCTGCCGCCGTATATGTGCAGGAGGCGGTCCTTAAGTGGTTAAAGCCCACACACGACACATTTTTTACGTCGCGAAAAATGCTCTGGAGCCCACACATGATCGTTTTTAATGACATAAAAAAAAATGAAATTTTTTACATCGCACAAAACGGTCATGTGTACACGGCATAAGACTAAAACTAAATCAAAATTTGCTGCCAAAATTAACACTGCCGGCCACCTCCGGACATTTATGGAGGAACTTGACTGGCCTGCGCATAGTCCTGACCTCAACCTGATAGAATAGCTTTGGGATGAATTAGAGTTGAGACTGTGAGCCAGTAACTATTATAATTAAGGTCTTCAATTTATTTTTATTTATTTTTTTCAGGAAAATGAGGGTCCTATTGAACCTCGGTTTCAGTGTGGCTCTGCTGTGTTTGGTGGTCTTTGCCGACCACGAGGGGAAGAAACAGGATCACAATCATGACCATGAGAAGAAAGGAGATCACCATGACCACGACCACCACCATGACAACGAGCACCATAGCCACGCCGATAAAATTTTGTCCGTCGACAAAATAAAAGTTGGCAATAAAAAATTTGCATTTGACCTCTTTAGCAAGGTAGTCGCTGACCATCCAGAAGAGAATGTTGTCTTTTCCCCAGTAAGTATATCTATATCATTGGGCTTCCTGTCCCTCGGTGCAGAGGGCAGGACCAATGACCAGATCGTAGAAGGCATGGGCTTTAACGTGTCTGAGACTCCCAAAAAAGATATCGATGATGGCTTCCGCAATCTTCAGGAAATGTTAAATGATGATAAGAGAGAGCTGCATCTCGATAGCGGAAATGGCCTTTTTGTGAGCCAAGCATGGAAAATCAAAGATGACTTTCTCGGCAAAGCTAAAAACCTCGGGTCCGAAGCCTTCACTGTAAACTTTGAGGAAAACGAAGGAGCCAAGAAACAAATCAACGACTACGTTGAGAAAAACACACACGGCAAGATCGTTGATGTTCTGAGCAATGTAGACAAGCAAGCAGCTTTAATTTATGTTAACTTCATTTATTTCAGAGGTAAGTCAATACCGTATTTATTGGGGTATAGCGCGCTCCCGCGTATAGCGCGCACCCCTAAAGTTGCCCCGAATTCGTGTGGAAAAAAGATTTTTTGTACTTACAGTTTTGGTGTCTTGCGTGGCGTCCATCGGCGGCCTCGTCGGGTCCGGCTTTGGATGTCCTCTTCGTCGGGTCCGGTGTCCTCGCGTCCTCCCCGCTCGTTTCCCGCGCCGAGTTTGAATACTGCGCCGACATGTACAGAGCGCAGTACACTCGTGTATAGTCGGGCAGGCTTGGCTACTCTCGCGCTGACGTCCTGTACGTCCAGGACGTCAGCGCGAGAGGAGCCGAGACTGCCCGACTATACACGACTGTACTGCGCTCGGTATATGTCGGCGCAGTATTCAAACTCGGCGCGGGAAAGCGGGTATCGGCGTATATCGCACACCCACGATTTTGGCCTGATTATCAGGGCAAAAAAGTGTGCGGTATACGCCGATAAATACGGTAAGTTATATCTTTAAAATTACCCACTTCAGCTCCGGAAGGTTTTACTCCTTCATGACCAGGTCATTTATTTATTTTTTCTATTCAGCATTAAGTTCCTTTAACCACTCAAATAGAGCTGTCTTTTGGTGGTATTTGATTACCAGTGGAATTTTTTGTATAAAAAAATGTATATACCGTATAATATACTCCCGACCGAATATAAGCCGAGGCACCTAATTTTACCACAAAAAAATGGCAAAACGTATTGACTCAAGTATAAGCCTAGGGTGACCATCTGCATGCCTCATTGTGTCCATGTGCATGCCTCACTGTGCCCATGCCTCACTGTGCCCATGCCTCACTGGGGCAGATTCACAGACGAAGTACGCCGGCGTATCTACTGATACGCCGGCGTACTTTCAAATTTCCCGCGTCGTATCTTTAGTTTGAATCCTCAAACAAAGATACAATGGCATCTGGGTAAGATCCGACAGGCGTACGGCTTCGTACACCTTCAGATCTTAGATGCAATACTTCGGCATTCGCTGGGTGGCGTTCGCGTAGTTTTCCACGTCGGGTATGCAAATTCGCTTTTTCCGACGATCCACGAACGTACGCGCGGCCGTCGCATTCTCTTACGTCGTCTCTAGTCGGCTTTTTCCGGCGTATAGTTAAAGCTGCTATTTTGCGGCGTATAGATAGACTTGCCATGTTAAAGTATGGGCGTCGTTCCCGCGTCGAAATTTGAATTTTTTTCTTTTTTGCGTAAGTCGTCCGTGAATAGGGATGGACGTAAGTCACGTCTAAAAATTACGTTGTTGCGACGTCATTTCGCGGAAAGCACGGAGGCAAATTTCGAAACGGAGTATGCACAGTTAGATCGGCACGGGGACGCGCTTCATTTAAATGAATCACGCCCCCTACCCGCCAATTTGAATTCCGCCGCCAGAAATACACTACGCCGCCGTAACTTACGGCGCGAATTCGTCCTGGATTTGACTTAAAGTCAGGTAAGATACGGCGGCGTAGCGTATCTCTAAAAAGCTACGCCTGTCCATTTGTATGTGAATCTGCCCCACTGTGTCCATGACTAGACTTACGTTTAACGTGGGAGTATATAGAAGGGGTGCCCGGATTTGAAAATTCGCTGCTCCACGGCCGTAGGTTCCTCAGACAGAAAACTTTGCACACTTATAGAGGAGAACAGGGGTTACATGTGTGACAAGTTTCATGTCCAGGGGACCTACGGCTGGCCATTACCGGGTCCCCAAAATTACCGGAGAAATTACCATTTAACATAGGAGTCTATGGAAGGGGTGCCCGAATTTGAAAAATTGGTGCTCCCCGGCCGTAGGTCCCCTGGACAACAAACTTTGCACACTTGTAGAGGAAGAGTGGAGCTATACGTGTGCCAAGTATAGTTGGGGTCTATATACGGTATATAACAAAAAAAAACTAGTTTCTGTTATAAAACATATCCAATACATTCAAATTTCTCCATAAATTTAGGCTAAAATGTATTCTGCTACATGTCTTTGGTAAAAAAAAAAAAAAAAGATACCAATAAGTGTATATTAATTGGTTTGTGTGAAATGGGATATATTTGAAAATTGGTTGATCAAGATGTACTGACAGCCGATTTCATTTCTTGAGGCCCCTAAAAAAATAAAATAAACGGGCAGTACAAATACCCTTCAAATGACCCCCCTTTTTTTTTTTTTTTTATTGTAAACTGTCTGAGGCATTTAGTAGGAGGCATGGCGAGTTCTATGAAGTTGCAATTTTTTTTTTCAATTGCTAGTGATCTGTGATTGGCTACAGCTAATCACATGGTACAGGGTGCTGTAATTGGCCCAGGTACCATGTGATAGCGGTTGGCCAATCACAGCATCAGTCTACAAAAAAAAATACAGCTGTTATGAATGAAATTTATTCATGTGTTTACATTGTGATCAGGTGATTACACAGCCGCTGTGTATCGGGATCCACAATCTGCTGTGTCCAGTGGACACAGCGGTCACCGGAGTGGCGTGTGGCCCCCCCCCCCCCAGGGCAAGCCCTAAACCTGAATCAGGCTGAATCACATACATGTATGTGATTTAGCCTGCCCGTGCCAGCTGCCCGCAGTAAATGTACTGTGGGCGGTTAGCAAGTGATTAAATAGATGTAAATGATATTATTCAGGATGGCTTTTAACCTTTTAACCGTTTTGGTGCATTTTTGGTGCTTTGTACAGCATTCCAGTACAGTCCAGTGCAGGAAAAATGCAGCATGTTCTACTTTTTGTTTCTGGAGCTGCAAGCACTGGTGGGAACTATGCCAATAAAAAACAACATAACCTACTTTCCATGCGTTTTTGATGCAGAAAAAAATGCACTGGACTGCATGTGGTGTGAACTGGCCTCATGGGTTAAGAAAAAAAGGGAGGAAAAATGCACTGGACTACATCAAAAACGCATCAAAAATGTGCATGCAGAAAAGCACCTGAAACTTATCTGAACTGCGATTCTAGGGTGTGACCTGGCCCTCCAATGACAGCTGATCATGTAATGTAAACAGAGCCGGTAATTGGCAATTTTTGAGGAGAAAAAATAAAGAGGACAGAGGGACATCGGTCCCAATGAGGGAGAGCTGCCGCCAGCTCATCTGTGCCCACTTGTGCCACTTGTCAGTCCCGCATACCAGTGCCCAGCAGCGCCACCTAGCACTGCCCAAAATGCCACCGATGAATGTCACCAATCAGTGCCCATCAACAGTTCTGCCCATCAGTGCCATCTATCAGCGTTACCTATCAGTAACACCGATCAGTGCCCATCAGTGCCACCCAGCAGGGCCCATCAGTGCCACCTTATCTGGCCCCATCAGTGCCGCCTTATCTGTGCCTATCAGTGCTGCTTTATCAACGCATATCAATGAAGGAGAAAAATTACCTGTTTGCTAAATGTTATAACAAAATATAAAACATGATTTATTTTAATTTTTTCCATCTTTTTTGGTTTGTTTAGCAAAAAATACTCCCAGTGGTGATTAACCACTTGCTTACTGGGCACATAAACCCCCTTCGTGCCCAGGCGAAATTTCAGCTTCCGGCACTGCGTCGCTTTAACTGACATTTGCGCGGTCGTGCGACGTGGCTCCCAAACAAAATTGACATCTTTTTTTCCCCACAAATAGAGCTTTATTTTGGTGGTATTTGATCACCTCTGCGTTTTTTTTTGCGCTATAAACAAAAAAAGAGCGACAATTTAAAAAAAAAATATATATTTTTTACTTGTTGCTATAATAAATATCCCAATTTTTTTTTAAAAAAAACTATTTTTTTCTCCGATACGTATTTTTCGACGTATTTTTGTAAAAAAAAAAAAAACGCAATAAGCGACTGGTTTGCGCAAAAGTTATAGCGCCTACAAAATAGGGGACAGAATTATGATTTTTTTTTATTATTTTTTTTTTTACTAGTAATGGCGGCGATCTGCGATTTTTATTGGGACTGCGATATTGCGGCAGACGTATCGGACACTTTTGACACAAATTTGGGACCATTCACATTTATACAGCGATCAGTGCTATGAAAATGCACGAATTACTGTATAAATGTGACTGGCAGGGAAGGGGTTAACACTAGGGGGTGAGGAAGGGGTTAAATGTGTATCCTAGGTGTGTTCTAACTGTGTGGGGGGAGGGGGGTGACTGGGGGAGGTGACTGATGCTGTGTCCCTATGTACAAGGGACACAGATCGGTCTCCTCTCCTCTGACTGCACGTGGAGCTCTGTGTTTACACCCCATCATCACACACAGAGCTCCACGTCCCTGCTGTGTTCCCGACGATCGCGTGTACCCGGCGGACATCGCGGCCGCCAGGTACACGCATCGACTTCCCAGCGATGTGCCGGGACAGTGTTTACCCGCTGCGCGCCCCCCAGAGGGTGGTCAATAGCGCAGGTCTCAAGTGGTTAAATACCTCCAAAAGAAAGCTCTATTTGTGTGAAAAAAAATTATAAAAATTTAATTTGGGTGCAGCGTTGTATGACCAAGCAATTGTCGGTCAAAGTGCATCAGCGCTGGAACATCGTTGGGGGGCCCAGAAGAGGAGGATGCTCTGAGCTGCTCTGTGCAAAACCATTACACAGAGCAGGTAAGTATTAGACATCTGCACTGCGAAAATATTTATTTTAGTTTTAGTTGAATTTGTGTTTTTTTTTCAAGTCACTCGTTGCGATCGAAATTCTTTTTTTCGAATAAATTTGTAACTTCGGAAAAATGTTAATTTGATATGTTCCTTTAGTTTAGATGGAGTATTTGTAAATTCAAAAGTTCCAAAAATAACTAATAATAAATAACTATTAAATTATAGGTATTGGAATTTCCTTTAAAATGTGTCTGTTAGTGAATGTAACGAACACGAATTTATCCGAAGTTACGAATCATCCGAAAAAACAAATTGCGCATCTAAATGACTGGAACGTAACAAATTAATAATAATAATAAAAACTTGTTATTTTGGATAATTCAGAACTTCGAATAAATTAGTAATAGTTTTTATTATTAAATAGTTAGTTAATTATTATTTTGGATTTTCAAATCTTTCTGTTTTTGCTCGAAGTTTCATTCAAATTTTTGGATTTCCGTTCTTTTGAATTTTCGGAATTTCATTCTTATTTTTGGATTTCCGAATTTTCCAATTTTCCAATTTACAAATTTTTCAATTTACAAATTTTCTAATTTACAAATTTTCCAATTTACAAATTTTCTAATTTACAAATTTTCCAATTTACAAATTTTCCAATTTACAAATTTTCTACTTTACAAATTTTCCAATTTACCGAAAAAATCTTTAAACGGGTTTTCGATAATTATAATATTTCCGAATTAATGAATTTGTCGTACAACGAAAAATGAATTCGTAACAAAACAAATTGTACATGTCTTGTAAGTATAGAGAAGTTTGGTATTTTAATACAAAAAAAAACATTAGAACCACTTTAACGTTTTTTTTTTTTTGTTTGTTTTTTTTGATCATTTATTCTTAGGGAAGTGGGAAAAACCTTTTGATGAGAAATATACCAAAGAAGGAGATTTTCATGTGAATAAGGATCTTACGGTGAAGGTGCCTTTCATGTCCCAGACTGGTTTTTACAAGGTAGCAGAATTGGACGAAGCCACCGTTATATCTGTGCCTTACAAAGGGAACGCTTCCGCCTTATTCATCCTACCCAAAGAAGGCAAAATGAAGGAAGTAGAATCACATCAAGAAGACATATTGTGGAAATATAAAAGTCAATGTCACAGAGAGTAAGGGCACTTTTTCTTTAAAATTATGCTTAGTAGACATCTTGTCTACCATTGACCACACCCACACATGGGTGCTATTGATTGGCATTTGTATTTTGATATCACAATTGTCTAGGACAGTGGTCTCCAAACTGCTGCCCGGGGGGTGGGATGTGGACCTTTGCTTGCCTTTATCTGGCTCTTGGGGCATTATTTCACCAACTGACACCAATGAAGGGGTGTCTTCCCCCTACTGACACCATCAATGGGGCTCTATTCTTCCATTGATACCAAACATTGGGCACCATTTCCTCCATTAAATCCAATGATGGAGAACTGATGGTCATTTTGTACTCCCATTGACCACAGTCCGGTCCCCCCCATAGGTGTGTGCAGCCTATTGCATTAGGGTGTGCACCCCAAAGCCCAAACACACACTACTGATCACTCACAATGTTCATTCAGAAAGGGAAGGGGCCTGTAAATTACATATCGATGGGAGCCAGGGCAGTAGGGGAAATCTGTGCTGCACAGGGTGATTAGGGTGTGCCTGGGCACACCTGGCACACCCTGTGCGCACACGGGCTTGAGTGTTGAAGGGGCCCCCTGGAGCCGAAAATTGGGGGGGATCGAAGTTGTTGAGCGGGGGGGGGCGAATTGAAGTTGTTGAGCGGGGGGGGATTTTGCAGTTGTTGAGGGGGGGAGTGCCTCTCACCTGTGCCAACAGCCGGGGCCACAGACTGTCATTAGCCTGGCTCTCGGCTATCTTCCCTTCAGCAGCCACAGTCCTCCACACACCACTCCGGTTCCTCCTGCTTCCGTGCTGCCTCCTCTTGCAGTGCGGGAAAATTAACCCTTTTGCGGGACTGCGGGAAGAAGCTGTCTGTGCGGGAAAGTCCTGCAGAATCCGTGCGTGTTGGGAGGTATGCGCAGGGCCGCCATCAGGAATTTTGGGGCCCCTTGCACAGCTTAAGGCATGGGCCCCCTGAAGCAGAGAACCTAGGGGGGGTGGGGGTGCTGCCGCCTGAAATTGAGAAGCGTGGGGGCTGCCGCAAATTGAGAAGCGGGGGGGCCTTTACAAAAAAAAGAAGAAATAAAGAAGAAAACAAATATATATAAATATATGTAGCCATCCGGGGCCCTGGGGACCTCTGGGCCTTTTAATAAAAAGAAAAAATAAACCTCTGGGCCCTTTAATAATAAAAAAAAAAAACATTTATAAAAAATACATAAAAAAAAGGGAGGTTGCCAAACCCGGGGGCCCTGGGGACCTCTGGGCCCCTGGGAACCTCTGGGCCTTTTAATAAAAAATAAAAAAATAAACAAAAATAAAAAAATAAACATTTATAAAAAAAATAAAAAAGGGGGGGTTGCCACATGGGGCCCTGGGGACCTCTGAGCCCTTTAATAAAAAAAAATATATATATATATATATATATATATATATATATATTAAAAAAAAATGTAATTTTTTTTATGAAAAAATAAAAAAGGTGGGTTGCCATCCGGGGGCCCTGGAGACCCCTGGGCCCTTTAATAATAATAATAATAAAATATATATATATACATATATATATATTATATATATAAAAATAAAAAATATATAAAAAAAACATTTTTTTACAAAAAATAAATAAAAAAAAGGGGGGTTGCCACCCGGGGCCCTGGAGACCCCTGGGCCCTTTAATAATAATAATAAAATATATATATATATAATATTATATATATAAAAATAAAAAATATATAAAAAAAAACATTTTTTTACAAAAAAAAAAAAAAAAAAAAGGGGGGTTGCCGTCCGGGGCCCTGGGGACCTCCGGACCCCAAAAAAAAAAAAAAAAAAAAAAAAAAAATTTTTTTTTTTTTTTTTTTAAAGGGGGCCCCCTATTGGGTGGGGCCCCTGGGCTTGAGCCCAGTCAAGGCCAATGGTAAGTCCGGCCCTGCCTATGGGTCCCCCTAAAGCCTGCAGGATAGTTAAATGACCCTTTGCCATGAAAGTTCTAGGAAATTCAAGCTCATATGCATAACATGATCAATCGGAGTGCAATTGGGTGCAGGTGGGACACCTTATCGGTTTGCTTGTAAAATGCAATTGCAGGAACAGGGGGGGGCAGTTGCCGGGGGGGGGGTGCTGCCGACATTGAGAACCCAGAGAATCTCACTACTCCTCTCTCCAGCCGAGCGCCGCTTAGAACCTGGGGGGGGGGGTGTGGTGCCGAGTCATCTGTCTCATCTCTCTTCTCCTCTCTCGAGCCGAGCGCCGCAGGGGGGGGGGGGTGCCGAAAGGGGTGAAATTGTCATCTATCTCATCTCTCCACTCTCCTGCTGAGAACCGGGGGGGTGGAGGCTGCTGCTAAAGAAAGTGTCATCTCTCCAGCCGCAAATAGCCGGGCCCCTTACAGGTGTAATGCCTGTACCCCCCTAATGGCGCCCCTGATGGTCAGATGTCAACTTTGCCATTAACGCAAGCCCAACGCCTGCTGACATGGGTCCTTACATTGAATGTGTGACCATGTGCAAAATCAAAAGTGGTATATACACTATATTACCAAAAGTTTTTGGCGTCTGCCTTTACACCCACATGAACTTGAATGGCATCCCAATCTTAGTCTGTTAGGGTTCAATATACCCTTTGCCAGTCAAGTTCCTTAATCCAAAACACGCTCATCCATGTCTTTATGGACCTTGCTTTGTGCACTGGTGTTGGAACAACAAAGTTGGGAGCGTGAAATTGTCCAAAATGTCTTGGTATGCTGACGCCTTAAGAGTTCCCTTTAGCCAACCCCTGAAAAACAACCCCACACCATAATCCTCCCTCCACCAAATGATTTGGACCAGTGCACTTAAAAGGTCCATAAAGACATGGATGAGTGAGTCTGGGGTGGAGGAACTTGATTGGCCTGCACAGAGTCCTGACTTCAACCTAATAGAACACCTTTATGATGAATTAGATGGAGACTGCAAGCCAGGCCTTCTCATCCAACATCAGTGCTTGACCTCACAAATGCACTTCTGGAAGAATGGTCAAACATTTCCATAGACACTCCTAAAACTTGTGGACAGTCTTCCCAGAAGAGTTGAAGCTGTTCTAGCTGCAAAGGGGGTGGCTGCACTACTGCTGCTCTCCTGAGCTTCAGTGAGGCCTACTGATCCTGGAAGCTTGATTACTTCCCATACCCAAAGTGGATGCAGGAATCTGGGGTAGACCCAGGGGAGGATCCCCCAGATGGCCAGAGTACCGGTCCTCTCATACCAGTGTTTGAGGACCTGGGAAATGGCCCAGATAAAGGTGAAAGCCTGGCAACCAACAGAAAGAAGGTTTGTGCGAGGATTGCGAGAATCGCTAAGGAGGAAGAAGTCCTGGCGACCTTGATGTTTGACTTCAAGCATAAAAAAATTACAAGTGACCGGCTGCACAGTTTCAAGAAAAGACAGAGTTAATGGCTTTGGAGGCCAAAGTGGAAAAGCAGAGTCTGCTGGTGGCCACATTAAAAAAAAACAGCGGTGCTTTCAAGGAGAAGTATCAAGGATACTCGCTTCCATGCAATGCGCAGAGGGGCCATAGAGGCCAGTGGAGGGCAGGCATCACCAGAGTGCAAGAAGCCAAGGTCAGTACAAAGCAAAAAAATGTCTATGGGCTTGGACTGTTTCTGGCCAGCACGCTGGAAAATCTTTGCATCCCGAGCCAATTATCAGTATGCCTGCAAATGGGGGGCGTGACCGAATGGCTCGAAAAGCACTGGTTATACCCCTAACCTAATGTCCGCAGCACGGCGGTCTGGAAGTCCCGATGTTTGATATGGCTTATTCTATCCTCTGTGATATCACCCTCTGTGATACAAGCTGAGAGACAAGCTGCAGCATATGTCCATTAGGGATGAGCTTCGTGTTCGAGTCAAACCCATGTTCGACTCGAACATCGTATTTTCGATCGTTCGTTGAAAGACGAACGTTACGAGCCGTTCGGGCCAAATTCGAATGACGCGTCACGGCCCATATTTCACTGCGGCATTGCTGGCTGTTGATTGGCCAAGCATGCACTATGACCCGCATGCTTGGCCAATCACAGCGCCGTCAGTACAGAGAGCCGTAATTATGGCTCAGGGCTTTAGTACACGCCTCACACTATAAAAGGCCGTCTGCAGGGCGGCCTTGTGTAGTGTGTTGCGGCGCTGGTTAGAGATCAGTCCTAGAGAGAGAGAGTGTATTTTTTTTCTAGGTAGATAGAGCAGGCAGGCTAGTCAGTTAAAGTTACAGTGTGTACAGGCCCGGATTTCCCACAAGGCCACTGAGGCCAGGCCTTGGGGCGGCAGGGCTCCAAGGGGCGGCAGTGGCATGGAGTCCCCCGACGCCCGGAACATACAGTTGAGGGCGGTAAGTTATGGGGGAATCCGCTCGTTCGTTAAGAAGTGATTGCGGCGATGCTCTTCCCATCTCAGCTGTGACAGGAGTTCTAGCACAGTGCTAGGACTCCTGTTTTGGAGGTGACAGGGTCAATAAAGAGAACATGTCACCTCCAATTGCTATCACACAGAAAATAGTTTTCTCCTGTGTGATAGCAAAAAAGTTAAGTGAACAAAAAATGATAAAAAATAATTAAATTAATAAAATAAAAAAGTAAATAATAAGAAAAATAATAAGAAAATTATACAAAAATTTAAAAAAGTAAGCGACAAGCTACAAATAAATAAAAATAAAAAAGTGATAAAAAAGTAAAAAAACAAACAAAACATATCTGAACTGACTGTGCCGCACATTCTCCGTTGATTTGGGGGGGGGGTTCGGTTGGCGGGGAGGGGGTGCATTGTGGAACCTGGCCTTGGGGCGACAGGGAGAGCAAATCCGGCCCTGAGTGTGTAGAGGATATATATACATCCCAGGTGTTGTACCCCCTCACAGCATGCCCAGCGAGGCCCAAACCTCCTGATTGGTCGCTGGGAGAGAACACCCAAACCTCAACTCCACTGCTGCCACCTACCGCACCGGGGTGGGAAAACACCCCTGCACGCCAGAATGAGCCCACAGCACAGCCAAGCTGACGCAGAGACCCTAATCAAATGGTTGCAAATTGGAATCGGAGTCACTTACACTCTGATTACCCCTAAATTTCGATAGCACCGGTTACCTTAGAAGTAACCAGGCGCTACATATATATATATGTCGTATAATATAATAGTGATATTTCTCTTTGTTGAAAAAAAAAACTTTTGTTCATATATTATAGGTTGAAGTAAGCCTTTATTATTATGTTTAAGTCGTGTATACAATATGTTATGCATTTCAATTTAGAAAAATATCTTTGTTTTGTTTTATAAATGGTCCATTTTCTTAATTTTCTATTGTGAACAAAATTTGGATTTATAAGATTTGCAAATTATTGCATTCTGTTTTTATGTAGATTTTACACAGCGGCCCAACTTTATGGAATTGGGGGTTGTATGCAACTGGCAGGATCACCTATTGAAAATAAAAGAAAAAAAGCCTGAAAAATAAAAAACTTTGTTGCACTTATTTTTCAAATACTGTTTGTCTCGGTATCATTCCCCCCTCTTGTTTCTTTTATCTTCCCACAGCCTTGTGGATCTCAGCATCCCCAAGTTTACAGTCGCTGGCGATGTTGACCTAAAACAAGTCCTACCTAAAATGGGAATAGTTGATTTGTTTTCCAACAGCGCAGATCTTTCTGGAATCACTGGGGCTCCTGACCTGAAAATTTCACAGGTGAATTTTGTCTTTTATTTTTATTTTTTTTTTTTTTAAAGTTATCTTAGGCCCCTTTCACACTGCCGGACCGTTCAGGTCCGCCTGTCAGTTTATTCGGCGGACCTGAACGGACGCTCCATGCTTGTCTATGGAGCATCGGATGTCAGCGGTGACCATGTCCGCTGACATCCGATCCGCTAAAATCAGACGGGTAGCGATACGTCGCCATCCGTCCTGGCAGATCGGAATGGGTGAGATCTGATGAAAATGGACACCCTTTTTAACAGGGTTATGTTAGTACCGTATTTGCTGGCGTATAAGACGACCTTTTATACTTAAAACTTTGGCTCAAAAATCGGGGGTCGTCTTATACGCCGAATGCAGACTGCAGGCATCCATTTTTGAAAAGCCACGCCTCCTCCTCGTGCCGTTCCGTGATGGGCTCAGTGATCCGCCTATCACGGACGTTGTCTTGTCCTCAGCCTCTGCTAGGAAACTGAGTGTTCCGCCTATCACGGAACAGCATGAGGAAGAGGCGCGGCTTTTAAAAAATGGTCGCCCACAGTCTGACCCACTCTGTCAGGCATAAAGTAATGAAAATCGGCGATGTGAGGTGAGGCAATGGCACGGTGAGGTGAGGCAATGGCACGGTGAGGTGAGGTGAGGCGAGGCGAGGCAATGGCACGGTGAGGTGAGGCGAGGCAATGGCACGGTGAGGTGAGGCGAGGCAATGGCACAGTGAGGTGAGGCACAGTGAGGTGAGGTAATGGCACAGTGAGGTGAGGCACAGTGAGGTGAGGCAATGGCACAGTGAGGTGAGGCACAGTGAGGTGAGGCAATGGCACAGTGAGGTGAGGCACAGTGAGGTGAGGCAATGGCACAGTGAGGTGAGGTAATGGCACAGTGAGGTGAGGCACAGTGAGGTGAGGCAATGGCACAGTGAGGTGAGGCAATGGCACAGTGAGGGGTCATCTTATACGGCTCGTATATCCCAAAACCAACATTTTAGCTGGAAAATTAGGGGATCGTCTTATACGCCCAGACGCCTTATATGCTGGCAAATACGGTATTTTTTGCTAGAAAATTACATTTATTTATTTTTTAGCAGAGACCCTAGGGAATAAAATGCCAAAAGTGGCAATTTTTTATGTCACATGATATTTGCGCAGCAGTTTTTCAAACTCAATTTTTTGGGAAAAAATACAATATAATGCATGTTACGCGGAGTAAATAAATACCAAACATGTCACGCTTTAAGATTGCGCACGCTTACGGAATGGTGACAAGCTACAGTAATTAATAATCTCCATAGGCGACCCTTTATAAAATTTCTACAGGTTACCAGTTTTTAGAGTTGCAGAGGAGGTCCAATGCTGGAATTATTGCTCTCACTCTAACGTTCGCCGTGATACCTCACATGTGTGGTGCAAATACCGTTTACATTTGTGTGTGCTACTTATGTATGCGTTCACTTCTGCACACGGGGTATGTTACTTTTTTCTTTTTTATATATATTTTCTTTTTACACTGTGCCTTTAATGTTTTTTTTTTATCACTTTTATTCCTTTTACAAAGAATGTAAAAACCCCCTGTAATAGAAATAAGGATGACAGGTGCACTTTATAGAGAGATCTGGGGTAAATAGGAAGTTTCACGATGTCGCGAAAAATTAAGTTCAATGATTCCGAGCATGCGTCAAATTGATTCCGAGCATGCATAGGATTTTTGTGCGTCGGAATTGGCTACACACGATCGGAAATTCCAACAAGAACTTTTGTTGTCTGAAAATTTGAGAACCAGCTCTCAAACAGTTGTTGTCGGAAATTCCGACAGCAAATGTCCGATGGAGCCTACACACGGTCGGAAATTCTGTACGCGGCATTAGGGTTAAGGGCTAGGGTTAAAGTTTCAGGTTAAATATTAGGATTGCATTTTAGTGTTTGGGTTACATTTTAGGGTTCTGGTTAAATGTTAGGGTTAAATATTAGTGTTAATGGTTAAGGGCTAGGATTAAATTCTAGGGTTAAATTGTACGGTTTGTGTTAAATGTTTTAGATTTAAATGTTAGGGTTAAGGGCTAGTGTAAAGGTGTAGGGTTAAATGTTAGGGTTCGGGTTACACTTTTGTGTTCAGGTAAAACGTTAGGGTTCAATTTTAAGGGTTAGGAGAAAATTTAAGGGTAAGTAATACATTTTAGGGTTAGAGTTAATTGTTAGGGTTAGTCTTAAGGGCTAGGGTTAAAGTTTTAGGTTAAATTTGAGGGTTCGAGTAAAATTTTAGGGTCAGTGCTAAGGGCTATTTTTGGGGTGAAGTGTTGGGGTTAATTTGTAGTGTTTAGGTAAAATTTTAGGGTCAAATGTTAGGGTAAGGCCGGGTACTAACGAGCAAACATGTACGATGAAACCGGTCCGTCGGACCGTTTTCACCGTACATGTCTGCCCGAGGGCTTCTGTACGATGGCTGTACTAACCATCGTACAGAAGTCCGCGCGTAAACAATACGCGGGGCGTGGCCGCGTCGTCGCTGCGACGATGACGCGGCGATGACACGGCGACGTGGGCGGGCCTGCCATTTAAATGCTTCCACGCATGCGTCAAACTCATTCAATGCATGCGAGGGACGGCGGGCGCTCGGACATGTACGGTAGGTCTGTACTGACGACCGTACATGTCCGAGCGGGCAGGATTCCAGCGGACGGTTTTAAAACACGTCCAGGAATATTTGTCTGCTGGGAAAAGGCCCGGCGGGCAAATGTTTGCTGGAAATCTGCCCGCTCGCGCCTACACACGACCGAACATGTCTGCTGAAACTGGTCCGCGGACCAGTTTCAGCATACATGTTTGGTCGTGTGTACGGGGCCTTAGGGTTAAAGGCTAGGGTTAAATTTTAGGGTTTGGTTTAAATGTTTGGGTAACATTTTAGGGTTAGGGTTACATTTTAGGGTTCACGTTAAATGGTAGGGGCAAATGTTAGATTTCATGTTAAGGTTTAGGGTTACATTTTAGGTTTATGGTTAAATTTTAGGACTTGGGTTAAATGTTAGGAGTAAAATTCTAGGGTTAAATGTTAGTTAGTGTTTTAAGGCTAAGGCCCCTTTCACACGGGGCGTATCAGTAATGATCCGCCCCGTGAACCTCCGCTTGCTCCCTGCTGAGCCGACGGATGACAGGGTGGTCTCCGCACACTGTGCAGGGACCGCCCTGTCTTTTCTCCGCTCTCACCTATGGGGGGATCGGATGAACACGGACCATCTAACTTTAGCATAGTGCCCATACTGAAAGTAAGGGGGCGCCACAAACAGAACTGTCATACTTTCCTATTAGCCCCAAAAAAAATAATGCATAACGCATCAAACATATGTCGACAATGCAAAATACACCAAAAACGCATCAACTGCAACCTGCATAGATGTGAACCGAATCTTAAAGGATTACACAGTTGTATTAAAAGGTGGTTTGTATATCTAAAGTTTAAATTTACAAAAATGTTTCATATTGTGGTATAAAATGTATTTAAATCTGTTTTTTTTTTTTTTCTCCTCTGCAGGCGGTTCACAAAGCGAAGATCAACGTAGATGAGAAGGGGACGGAGGCTGCTGGGGCCACGGTCATGGAGGCCGTTCCGATGAGACTTCCTGTGCAGATTAGACTGAATCATCCGTTCTCATTTCTTATTTATGACCACGAAACCAGAAGTACTCTCTTCATGGGGAAAATCGTAAACCCAAAGAACTAATTCTCTGCACACATCATCACTTGTGCCTGCAATAAAGATGATACTATGTTGTAATACGACTTTTCATGGTGTATTTTATTTGCAATCTGTAACTTTACAGCAGAGGCTTCGGCATGTACATGCATTTTACCTACTGGCCACTGTCTAGGGTTGCCACCTTTTCTCAAACCCGAACACTTTAGCGGCGCACAGCATCCTTTTTTATAATATAAACCAGCCCTCCAAATTTACACTCGCCTGCTCGCATTTTGCGAGTAAATTTTGAGGGCTGGCGAGCGTGGGCTGCCTGGGAGCAGGGGGGGCGAGCAAGGAGAGGAGAGTCGGCGCTGCCATCTGGTTGTTCAGAGCGCGGGGAACATTACAGCTTTCAATTCAATAGCTGTGTGTGTTCCCCTGCCGCGCGTGTCATGTACAGCCCCTCCCCCTTGTCCGGGCACTTTGATAGACAGATCACCCATCCCAGGATGCCGGCAGCTCCTGCTCCTCTCCTACCCAGCACAGGTAGGCTGCAATTGTGGGGGGACTCTGGCTGCAATTGTGGGGGGACTCTGGCTGCGAAATGGGGACATTTTGCTGCATTGGGGACATTTTGCTGCACTGGGGACACATGCTGTATTGGTAGACATCGGCAGGCTGCATTTTTGGGCACGGATAAAGTTGTTGTTAATATTTATTTTTATAACTTAATTTTGCATAAAACATTTAAGTGTCATTTTATGAGATTTATGAGGGCGTGTCTAGGGGCGGGATTAGGGGGTGGGACATGGTAGTGGTTGGGCGGGGCAACTGGTGGCGAGTACACCTTGAGGCCTGGCTAGTAGCTCAGGACTTGAAATTTTGAGCCCTGATATAAACTATACATATATTTTGCAATTAAATAACATTTATAATCAAATGAAGTTAATCACGAGAGTCCCCCTTTACATCAGAGTCCTCAGAGTTCCCCTTTTACATCTGAACTCACGGAGTTCCCTTTCACTGTAAGGGGGGACTCTGCAGACTCTGATGTAAGGGAGAACTCTGGGGCCTCGAACATAAGGAATGCTCTGGCAACCCTGATTTAAGGGGGAACACTAAGAACTTTGATGTACGGAGAGGCCTCTGATGTAAGGGGGAACACTGTGGCTTCTGGTGTAGAACTCTGATGTAAGGGGTGCTCTGAGGACTCTGAATTGTCTTAGTGTACTCAGAGGCAGGGGGGAGACTTCAGTCACAGACAGGGATGGATGGTGAGCTCACTCACCCCTTGGCAATCAGCACCTCTCATCCAGATGTATATGAGGCTGCTGGACTTCAAATTTACGACCCAACTTTCCTTTTCTGAGGCACAGTGCCGGGGATTGAATTGCGGGCAGACACAGAGGGGTAGGGGCGAGAGGAAGAGGAGCAGATCAAGCCCTCTGTGTGGGGGGAGAGGTAATTGTTAATTCTGGCTTTGGGCAGTGTGAAAGAGTGTAACGGACACTCTCGACTTACATAACTGCAGCCAGCAACCCTGCTGGGAAGCCATAGTCTGGTCTGAATAATGTGTCCGGGTTGCAGGTGGTCTGAAACTCGAACGCATGATTCCAAACCCGGACTGTCTGGGTGAATCCCGGACAGGTGGCAACCTTAGAACTGTCACCACCTTCCTGTCCAGGCCAATGTTCAGCTTTCAGCGCTGTCACACTTTGAATGACAATTGAACGGTCATACTACACTGTACTTAAATGACATTTTTATCATTTTTTTTGGAGACAAATAGAGCTTTCTTTTGTTGGTATGTAATCACCACTGGGTTTTTTCTTTTTTCATTTTTGATAAACAACCGAAAAAATACTGATTAAATACAATTTTCTTAGTTTCTTTTATAACATTTTGTAAAAAAGTATTTTTTCTTCTTCACTGATGAGGTGGCACTGGTGGACACTGGCAGCACTGATTGGTAACACTGATGGGTAGTGATAGGCAGCACTGATGAGGAGGCATTGACGGGCACTGATTTAATGAGCCATTCGCAGTTTCACTGTAAATTTGCCTGCACTTCCTAAAGTAGAGGGTGCTACACTCACCCCCTACCAGAAACCAGCTGGTCCCTCAGCTGGGAAAATTTGAAAAACGTGACTTCTGAGCCCAGGAGCAAGGGCATCCCACAAAATTAATCGGAAGGGGAACAACTTGGATGGGGAACTGTACAAATAAATTGCGTCCAAAAATATAAATCTTTGATAGGCATTTACATCTGTACAGTATGAATAAGGCACTTCTAACTACAGATCCCTGCAGCTACCATCTCTAGTCCTGAGTCCTAAGATTCCCTGGCCAATTGGGTCTTAGGACCCGATTCCTGATTGGCTGGGAGGAGAAACAGAAAGACAATAGTGAATATTAATTCGCTATTGTCACGTAACTGGGTGGATTCAGGGCACAGTGCTCTGCACCCTGAGCCCGCCCTTTTTTTTTAAGCCAATTAGAGCCTCAGGCACTAATAATGTGCTTTAAAAAAATGTAGATTAGGGGATGAGCGTATGGATTAGAGGGGTGGCGCCCCTGCGCCCCTAATGGAGTGGCCGCAACTGATACTGGGAATGCCTGTTTTCATGTAGCAATGCATATTCAATGAAGACAGAACAGGAGGGCCAGCCTAGGCTGATGTCACTTTATGGGTGGCACATTTCACCTGCTGCCCTATGCTGCTTGTAGTTTACCAGGGCAGAGACTGTTTGCAATGAAACAGGTCCGACCAGTCAGGTCCTGCTCTGGGATTACAGCTTTCATGTAAGTAGATCTTCGATTTGGTTAAATAAATAAGCAGAATATTGTATTGAAATGAGTTTAAATTACTTAATATAATCAATTAACCGCTTTCCTAACAATAGGAGAGGAACTCGTATGCAAAGGTACTGAGATTATTGTTGGCTTGTACAGTGTGCACAGTAATTTGGAAAGATAAATGCAGATATTAATTAGAATCCTTGTTTTGTTCTCCCATTTGAATAAGGAATAAAACCCAATTGGTGCCCTCAGGCAACAGATCCCACAAATGAATTGATAGGCAGCCACAGCTCTGTTAACCACTTGCCCCCTGGGCACTTAACCTAACCAGGCCAATTTTCAGCTTTCCGAGCTCTCACAATTTGAATCATGCAACACTGTACTCATATTACATTTTCTGTCCTTTTTTGTCACAAAAATAGAGCTTTCTTTTGAAAAAATGTAATCACCACTGTGTTTTTTATTTTTTTGTGCTATAAGTTAAAAAAGACAGAAAATTTGGTAAAAAAAAAAAAAAATGTTTTCTTCTGTTGTTATAAAATGTAGCAAATTAGTAATTTTTCTTCATACATTTTGGCTAAAATGTATACTGCTACATATTTTTGGTAAAAAAAACATCAGTGTATATTATTTTTCTTTGTGAAAGTTATAGATAGCCAGATTCAGAAAGACTGGCTTAATTTGGAGGCAGCGTAGCGTATCGCATATACGCTACGCCGCCGTAAGTCAGAGAGGCAAGTGCTGTATTCACAAAGCACTTGCCTCCTAAGTTACGGCGCCGTAGCGTAAATGGGCCGGAGCGTCATAATTCAAATGATGAACAGGGGGGCGTGTTTTATGTTAATAACTAGTGACCCGACGTGATTGACGTTTTTAACAAACGGCGCATGCGCCGTTCGTGGACATATCCCAGTGTGCATTGCTCCAAAGTACGCCGCAAGGACGTATTGGTTTCGACGTGAACGTAAATTACGTCCAGCCCCATTCACGGACAACTTGCGCAAACGACGTAAAAATTTAAAAATTCGACACGGGAACGACGTCCATACTTAACATTGGCTAGGCCAGCTTTTTGTTTCGACCAACTTAGCGCCGGAAAAAGCCTTACGTAAACGACGTAAAAAATGCGCCGGGCGCACGTACGTTTCTGGATCTGCGTATCAAGCTCATTTACATATTCTATGCCAAAATCAACGGAAGCGCCACCTAGCGGCCAGCGTAAATATGCACCCTAAGATACGACGTCGTAGGAGACTTACGCCGCTCGTATCTTAGCCTAATTTAAGCGTATCTGGTTTCCAGAATACGCTTAAATTTACGACGGCGTAGATTCAGAGTTACGACGGTGTATCTACTGATACGCCGGCCTAAACGTCTCTGAATCTAGCTAAGAGTCTACAATTAGCTATGGTGCCAGTCACTGAAAATGTATCAATCAATACGTACTGACGGCCTATCTCATTCCTTGAGACACTAACAAGCCAAGAAATTACAAATACCCCCAAATGACCCCTTTTTGGAAAGTAGACATTCCAATGTTTTTAGTAAGAGGCATGGTAAATTTTTTGAAGTCGTAATCTTTTCACACAATTCTTTGTAAAAATAAGATTTATTCTTTCTTTTCTTTTCACAAAATTGTCATGCTAACAGGTTATTTCTCTCACACAGCATATGCATACTTGCAACTACACCCCAAAACACATTCTGCTACTCCTCCTGAATATGGGTATACCCCATGTGTGAGACTTTTTCACAGCCTGGTCACATACAGAGGCCCAACATGCAGGGAGTGCCATCAGGTGTTCTAGGGATATAAATTACACATTTAAAGGAGTTGTAAAGGAAAACATTTTTTTTGCTAAAATGACTGTTTACAGGGTATAGAGACATAATAGTTAACTGATTCATTTTAAAAATGATTAAAAATAGATAAAAAATCAATCATATAATAGACCTAGAGTTTCAGTTTCGTTTTTGCATCTAGTTTCATGCTTCTGTGATGAACAGAGACAAAGAGCCAATACAGGGCAGTGATGGTTTGTAAAATGAAACTGATTGCTGTTGAGGGGTTGTAGACACACAGTAATCACACCTCCTTGATTAGTGACCACAGAGAGAAAGCTCCCATGACTTTTTTCATCAGGAAACAGACTGTTCAGAACAGAGAAGGATTACAGTAACATCAGAGCAAAAATGAACAATGAGGACATGAAACCAGGACTGCAGTAAGGTAAAGGAAGCTATTTAGCTAAAAAAAAATTCCTTTAGTGACCCTTTAATTTTTTGACTACCTTTCTTGAGGGCCCTGGAGCACCAGGACAATGGAAATACCCAAGAAATCCCATTTGGAAAGAAAACATATTCTAGGAGGCATAATGAGTCTTTTGAACATTTTTTTGCACAACTTTTGTGGAAAATTGAGAAAGAAAATGAAAACACATATTTTTTACACAAAGTTGTAAATTTACAACTACAATGTACAATGTACATAGCAAAAATTACACCCCAAAATATATTGTGCTGCTCCTCCTGAGTGTGGCGATACCCTAATGTGCGAGACTTTTACACAGCATGGCCACATACAGAGGTCCAACATGCAGGGAGCACCTTCAGGTTTTCTAGGGACATAAATTACACTAATTTCCTGACTACCTATTACTTCTGTGAGGCACTGTAGGGCACTGATGAGCACTGTAGTGGCTCTGATGGGCCCTATAGTGGCACTGATGGGCACTGTAGTGGCATAGATGTGCACTGATGTGACACGAATGAGCACTGATGTGGCACGGATAAGCACTGATGTGGCATGGATGTGGCACGGATGAGCACTGATGTGGCACAGATAAGCACTGATATGGCATGGATGAACACTGATGTGGCCAGGGTCATCTTAATAGCATCATGGGACCCTGGGCAAAGTAATGCTTTGGGGCCCCTACAATGATGACAGTGCAGGTAAACAGACATCAAGTAGGAGGCAGTGCTTCTCCCGGGCTTTGGTGGCAGCTTCCCCTGCTCTCCACCGGCATGGCGGCGGCTTCCCTTTGCTCCCTCCTCCTCGGTGGACAATTGGGACTCTTCTCTTTTCAGCCAATCGGAAAACAGATCTCAGACCTGCTTCTGATTGGCCAGATTGAGGATCAGTGTTTCAATGGCGAATATTAATTCGCTGTTGTAACACCTGGGTGGGCTCCTGGCACAATGCTCTGCGACCTAAGCCCACCCTATTTTGAAGCCTATTAGAGCCTCTATCTCTAATCAGGTGCTTCAAGAAACACCCCCGCCTCTGTAATTCATGCACCCCGCCAGACACATGAATAGGGAGTGGCCGCAGTGGCCGTAGATATGAATGCTATGAATTAATCTATCTATTCATATAGGGGGTGGTGGCCGTGGACAGAGGAGGTGGCACCTGGGCGCCCCTAATGGACAGGAAAAGTCAATTCAGTGTAAATAATTCACAACTCCAGATACAAAGGCCCAGATTCACAGAGTGTGGGCGCACATTAGGCTGCCGTAGCGCAAACACCGTACGCCGAGCCAAGGTAGCGCAGAGAGGCAAGCATTGCATTCAGCAAGCTATTGCTCCCAACGCTGCGTCAGCGTGGCGTAGGTTTCAAGGGCACAGGCCGGCGTAGGTGGAAGTGGGCGTGACCCATGCAAATGAGGCGTGACCCCATGCAAATGATGGGCCAAGCGCCATACAGATACGTATCACTAACTGCGCATGCGCCGTGACGTGGACCCATCCCCCTGCACCTGCTCACAACCACGTCGGAACAACTGCCTAAACTACGCCGGATCACTGCGTACGGCGTGAACGTAACCTACGCCCAGCCAGACACATGTCCAACGCAAAATATGCCGGCTTGTGTTCCCTGGTGCAGACCTGTGCATGTCTGCTGCTGGGTTGCACCTCCTTTATGGGTAATAACATTACGCCGGACGTACAACTTACGCTCACCTCGCGTAGCCAGCGTCGGGCGCACGCAGATTCGTGAATCGCCGTATTTCCCTCATTTGCATGTTTGAATGGCTAATCAATGGGAGCGGCACCATGCACCCAGCCTAAATGTGCGCCCACTTTACCCCGGCGTAAGCAAGCTACGTCGGCAGGGTGTAGCCTGGTTTTAGGCGCATCTCTGTTTGTGGGTCTGGCGCACAGATACGACGGCGCACATTTGCACTTACGTTGGCGTAACTTGTTATACGTCGGCGTAAGTGCTTTGTGAATCTGGGCCATAGTATATAATTGGGTTACTGCAATAAAACTTGTCTAGGGTTCTAACCTATCCCCACCACAACTGGGACATTTGGCTTAGTTTCCTTGCTGTCAATATTTAAACGGAGAAAATTGTGAAATTTTGATAAAACTGGTTTCTACGGCCATCAAGCTATACTGTGCATAAGAATCCAAGTTTTACATTGCAACATTGTTTACCTTTCCTTTCCATGAACTTGTAGTCTGGAGGTTGTTTGATAGAAGTATGTTGAATTTTCTGATTTCTCAACTGGCGTGGGTTGGATATCATTATATATAAGAGACTCTTCTGTATATTCTGGAGATCTCTGAATGCCACGGGTGAGTCTCGAAGGATTCATGATTCAATGTTATTTTCATTTATTTCATATCTATAACAATGTTATATTCAATCAATGTTTAATCTTGGAGATTTGGGGGGGTTAAATATGTCTGCATAAGTCAGACTAAGTCTAAGTTCACTTTTTGGAAAAAATAATAAATGCACTTTTTTTGCAGAAAATAAGTGAATTAAATTATTTTTGCAAATGAGGACGCAAAGCATTGAAACTGCGATCAGTGGATGGTGGGTGCAATGTCTGGCATCTGCTGATATAAGATGAGATGGATAGGAGGGGAGAAGAAGTCCTATATAATATGTAATGCTGTGAGCCCCATATTGTGCCCTGCTTTTATGTAATGCACCCTGCTCCCACCTAACGTACCCTGTTCCCATGTAATGTTCCCTGCCCTCATGTAATGTGCCCTGCTCCCATATAATGTGCCCTGCTCTCATATAATGTACCCTGCTCCCATATAATGTGCCCTTGTCCCATATATTGTGCCCTGGTGCCCTGCTCCCATATAATGTGCCCTGCTCCCATATAATGTGCCCTGCTCCCATATAATGTGCCCTGCTCCCATATAATGTTCCCTGCCCTCATGTAATGTGCCCTGCTCCCATATAATGTGCCCTGCTCCCATATAATGTGCCCTGCTCCCATATAATGTGCCCTGCCCTCATGTAATGTGCCCTGCTCCCATATAATGTTCCCTTCCCTCATGTAATGTGCCCTGCTCCCATATAATGTGCCCTGCTCCCATATAATGTGCCCTGCTCCCATATAATGTTCCCTGCCCTAATGTAATGTGCCCTGCTCCCATATAATGTGCCCTGCTCCCATATAATGTTCCCTGCCCTCATGTAATGTGCCCTGCTCCCATATAATGTTCCCTTCCCTCATGTAATGTGCCCTGCTCCCATATAATGTGCCCTGCTCCCATATAATGTTCCCTGCTCTAATGTAATGTGCCCTGCTCCCATATAGTGTGCCCTGCTCCCATATAATGTTCCCTGCCCTCATGTAATGTGCCCTGCTCCCATATAATGTGCCCTGCTCCCATATAATGTGCCCTGCTCCCATATAATGTTCCCTGCCCTCATGTAATGTGCCCTGCTCCCATATAATGTGCCCTGCTCCCATATAATGTTCCCTGCCCTCATGTAATGTGCCCTGATCCCATATAATGTGCCCTGCTCCCATATAATGTTCCCTGCCCTCATATAATGTTCCCTGCCCTCATGTAATGTGCCCTGATCCCATATAATGTGCCCTGCTCCCATATAATGTTCCCTGCCCTAATGTAATGTGCCCTGCTCCCATATAATGTGCCCTGCTCCCATATAATGAGCCCTGCTTTCATATAATGTGCCCTGCTCTCATATAATGTGCCCTGCTCCCATATAATGTGCCCTGCTCTCATTTAACGAACCCTGCCCTCATGCAATATGGCCAGCCCCCACATAATGTGCCCTGCCCCCATGTACTATGCTCAGCACCCACATAATGTGCCCTGCTCCCTTCTAATGTGTCCTGCTCCTGTGTAATGTGCCCTGCCCCCACATAATGTACCCTGCCCCTACATAATGTGCCCTACCCCCATGTAATGTTTCCTGCCCCCACATAATGCACCCTGCTCCCATGTAATGTGCCCTGCCCCCACATAATGCACCCTGCTCCTATGTAATGTGCTCTGCCCCCACATAATGTGCCCTGCTCCCACCTAATGTGTCCTGCTCTCATGTAATGTGCCCTGCTCCTGCATAATGTGCCCTGGTCTCACATATTGTGCCCTGGTCTCACATATTGTGCCATGTTCTCATGTAATGTGCCCTGCCCCCACATAATGTGCCCTGCTCTCATATAATGTGCACTGCTCCCATATAATGTACTATGCTTCAATGTAATGTGCCCAAATCTCATGTAATGTGCCCAAATCTCATGTAATGTGCCCAAATCTCATGTAATGTGCCCTGCTCTCATGTAATTTGCTCTTTTCTCACATAACTTTTCCCCTGTTCCCCCCATATAGTGTGCCCCCTGACCCGCTGTACCCAGCCCTGCTGCCCCCTGTACACGGTTTATCTCAGGTTGGACAGAGAATTGAATTTTTTTGCAGAATAATCAAGCACAAGTTAAATAGTTACATTTTACTGTAATATCAATTCTATTATTTAATGCTATTTCTAAAATTAATGGTTGATATATCAGCAGTTTGCTGATCACACCGATGTTCTGTGAGCTGTAGATGTAAACATTATTTCAGGAGTTCCCTGAGATCTCAGTCTTTTTGCCAAGTGTTCCTCCAAGGTAAAGCGCTTGAGAAACCCTGGATTACAGAATGTCCACTTTAAATAACAAATCAAATTTACTAAACATCACATGTAGAGATACTTATCCTGGACTCTAAACTCTCCTTTCAGTCCCACATCCATGCGGGAACACGTGGGAACAAGGTCCCTGCACTTTTTTCACAGCAGGAACGCTGTGGTTTTGTTTTCCTGTAAATAAAATAATAGGGCTTACTAAAATCACCCCCACTCCTACTTGCTTAGGGGGACCCCGGGGTGGGGTCGAAGGGGGCCCCGTCAAGTAGGTTGTACAGGGCCCTATGATTTCTAACAGCGGCCCTGCTGGTCGCTTCCAGTATATGGATTCATCGGATAGTGTGCGGAGGCCTGCCGCGAGTTATGGCGGGATTTAAAAAGAACTTGCTTAAAGTTGCACTGTATTTTCTGTGAAATATATATGCATATGAGCGTATAATTTTTTTTTTGGTGGGGGAGTGGATTTTGGGTGGGAGTTCCCACACTTTTTTCCACAGGACTTGGCCCCTGTCCACATCCAATCGCTTTTCAAGGCTTGTCGCCTCAACATCTCTAAAATATGTTCCTTCCTAACCAATGAAACCGCAAAGCTCCTGATTCACTTCCTTAGCTTATCTTTAAATAGGCTATCCCCCTTCAGTCCATCATGAACGCTGCTGCCAGACCAGGGGCGGATCCAGAATCTAGTCTCGGGAGGGGCACTACCAGAAAATATGTTTTTTTTGGGGGTGGGGGGAATTTATCAGGGAAATGACTGGTGTTAGTGCTTCAATGATCACAGCACCAGGGTTGTTATGGTGTCAGGATGATTGAAGCACATTATTTATATTATTACATTGTAATATAAAATGAAATGGTTCCGCTCACCATAATGCAGAATCAGTGGGAGCCCCGAGTGTGTCACACGCCACGTCACCTGCCACCAGATGCAGCTTGTCACTTGCCATGTCAATTTCCACACGTTGCGGATTGTCACTTGCCACACGTTGCGGATTGTCACTTGCCATGTCAATTTCCACACGTTGCGGATTGTCACCTGCCACACTTTGCGGAATGTCACTTGCCTGCCACCAGATGCAGATTGTCACTTGCCACCTCACCTGCTACCCCTTGCAGATTGTCACGTGCTACGGTGGTGTTTTCCTTGTCAGAGTCAGGCAGCAGAGAGATAATGTAATCTCTCTGCTGCCTGCACAGTGAGGGTGGAAGTTACTGAAGGGATGCAGGGCAAGCGCGGGGCGGTGAGAGATGATGATGCTCCCCCGGACCTGGCTTGTTGATTGGCCAGCCACCTGCTCACCCACAGAGCTTACCAGCTGACCGTCCACTCTCTGACTCTCATTAGCTGCAGAGCTGCCCGCCCACATACGAGGCACCCGGCAGCCCACGCTGTCACCCGCCCGTGGAGCTGCTCGTTCTGTCACTCACACGCAGAGTCCCGCAAGTTCCACAACTTAAACTAATTTCTCGGGGGTGGCAAATTCCCTGTTGGCCCCCCCCCCCCTGGATCCGCCCCTGTGCCAGACTCATCTACCTTACAAACCCTCTCTTCTATTCACCTCACCTTTCCCATCCTCAATTCTCCTCTAGCCTTCTCACCTTTCCTTTCCCCTCTTCAACTGTCCCCTAACATCCTGTCCTCTACTCACCTCTCTCTCCTCAACTGTCCTCTAGCCTACTCTTCTCTCTTCTGCTCTCCCCTCTCTTCTCCTCTCCTATTCTCCCCTCCTCTTCTTTCTTCCCTTCTTATCTCCCTTAACCATTTTCTATCCTCCTTTCCTCTCCTCTCACCTTCTCTCCCCTCTCTTCTCTCCCTTCTCTCCTCTTCTCTTAAACTTTTCTCTAGCCTCCTCTCTTCCCCTCCTCTCTCCTCCCTCTTTTATCGTCTCCTCTCATCCTCTCCCCTCCTATCCTACTCTTCCCTCCTCTTCTTTGTTCCCCTCTTCTCTCCTCTTAACTGTTTTCTATCCTCCTTTGCTCTGCTCTCACCTTCTCTCCCCATTCTTCTCCCCCTCCTCTCCTCTTCTCTTCAATTGTTCTCTAGCCTTCTCTCTTCCCATCCTCTCTCATCCTCTCCCCTCCTCTTCTTTCTTCCCCTCTTCTCTCCCCTTAAATGTTTTCTATCCTCCTTTCCTCCCACCTTCTCTCCCCTCTCTTATTCCCCTCCTCTCCTCTTCAATTGTTCTCTAGCCTCCTCTCTTCCCCTCCTCTCTCCTCCCCCTCTTCTCCTCTTCTCCCCTAACCTCTCTTTACCTCACCTCTCCTCTACTCTCGTAGCCTCTCTTCATCTCCTCACCCTACTGTAACGGAACCCCCCAAATGGTACAGGGGTTAAATCCATTCTCGATATTCCATTCCACCCACGACAGCTTATCGACACTCTAACCAACAGGACCCGATCCATCCCATTTCCCAGAATAAGACGTGACACAGCTCTGTGCTTTCTGGTTTTAAATGCAAGGCAACTTTAATGGTTAGCTTTCAGTCTTATATACAGTTTAAGCATGAAAGAAACAATCAAACTCTCCACCCACACCCTGGGGGGGCTTCAATACACCTTCAGATGGCTAATTGCTAAACATTGTAGACATCTCGGTGCCGGGCTATAATTATCATGACCTAATCAATGCACATTCCTTCATTAACAGAACTCAAACAAAACACCCTCACACAATGATCTCTTCTCAATCCACATCTCTAGACAGACGTTCTGTCTCCGCATACAGCTTGACAGATTGACAGAAAGGTATTCACACCTCTGAGCATCAATAGGCTTTAAGCAGTGTTATCAAACAATGAAAGGTCTTCCAGAAGCCTGACTCAATTTGCAACTCACTAGCCAGGGCTAATCATAGACATGAGTCACTATTGACTGGTTGGGTCACAATATTCTTTACAGACATTTAAAGAATATATGGTAGATTACTGTCCGTGTTAAAACAATCCAATATATGTCTCTTTATTTCCTGGCTCAATCTGTGCCCAAAAGTGACTCTTGTTACACCTACCATTCCCCTCCTCTCCTCTCTTTAATTGTCCGCTAGCCTCCTCTCTTCCCATCTCCCTCACCTCTCTTCCCCTCCTCTCCTTTCCTTTCCTTTCCTTTCCTTTCCTCTCCTCACCTCTCCTCTGCTCTCTCCCCTTCTCAACACTCTGTTCCTTTCATTTTCTCACCTGTCCTTTAACTTTCCTCCAGCCTCCTCTTATCTCCTCTTCATTCCTATCCTTCTCAAGTCTTTAAAGTAAAACATGTTTATCCATGTGTTACAGAGCAATGAGGGTCTTTTTGTTTGTGTTCCTGAGCCAAGCTCTTCTGTGTGCTAAGGTCTTTGGTCACCACGAGAAACAGGAGGAACATCATGAAAAACAGGTTGATGATCACACTGAGGAGACATCGCATCTCCAGAAGATTGTTCCAGGCAATGTAAAGTTTGCGTATTCACTCTATACTCATCTAGCTAACAAATATCCAAGTGATAACTTATTTTTCTCTCCCATGAGTATCTCCCTGCTATTCAGCATGCTCTCCGCTGGTGCCAAGGGTCAGACTCAGACTCAGATTCATGAAACACTTGGCTTCAACGCGTCGGCAACCTCAGAAGACATCAACAAAGGCTTCCAGCAGCTCCTTCACTTTGTTAATCAGCCCAACACGGATCTGGAGCTCAACAGCGCCAACGCTCTGTTTCTCGAACAGCACACCGAGATTATTGAGAAGTTTATCGAAGATCTCAAGAACTTCTACGAGTCTGAAGTAATTCATTCTGATTTTCAAAAAGGAGATGAAGCAAAAAACCAGATTAACAGTTATGTGGAGAAAAAAACGAATGGGAAGATCAAAGATCTGCTGGACAGTGTTAGCCCGGCGACACTTCTAGTCCTTATCAACACAATCTACTTCAAAGGTAAGTTGTAGACATTTGAAACCAGGTCAGCGGAAAAGACTTAAAGGGGTTGTAAAGTAAGGTGACCAGATTTTAAAATGAAATCCGGGGACATATTTTTTCTTTTTTTACTAGTAATGGCGTCAATCAGCGACTCTCTGCCCGTCGCTGCCACTATCCACCTCACAGCCTTTTAAAGGGGTTGTAAACCTTCGTGTTTTTTCACCCTAATGCATCCCAGGGCTGTACCCTGGCCTAGGCCAACAAAGCCCAAGCCTAGGGCAGCATGTTGCAGGGGGGCAGCATAGAAAGAGTCCCCGCCGGCTTGCGCTACACTGTTAGTGTAGCGCCAGTCTTATGGGGCGTACTGGACAGAGAGGCAAATTAGTCTAGTGCCCCCATAAAGCAGCCGCACTGCTTCCGGCCAGCATTCCGCAACTGTGGGGGGGGGGGGCGGAGCTTCTAATTTTGACTGTCCTATTATCCTGAACCACAAACCTTCCTCACTGTGCTATGTATTTCCTGCTGCACCATTGGCATGGTTATATCTTCTTAGTCCTCTCCATAAAATTTGCAGAATTTTGTGCCTGAAGTAGAACTATAGGCAACACTTTTTTTTTTTGGGAAGGGTGGGTCTTAAACAGCAAGGGGTGTGGCCTTGAAAGGAAGGGGTGGGTCATATTTCAATTAGGGGGTGCACGAGTTTCAGGCCTAGGGCAGCACAAAACCTAAATACACCACTGATGCATCCTATACATTAAAGGTGAAAAAACACCTTGCAGTGACCAGCCCCCCATTTTACTTACCTGAGCCCCGAATTTCCCTCGGCGGAGACACGTTGTCTCTCTCTCCACGGGGTCCAAGCTCTTGATTGGCTAGATTGACAGCAGCGCAGCCATTGACTCCCGCTGCTGTCAATCAAAACCTATGATGTGGGCACCAAGGAGGAGGGGCCGAGTCATACATTCGGCGGGTATTGACGCCAAATGAATGACTCGAGAGCGTGCCTGCAAGGTAACCCCCTGGGAGATCGTTTCTCTTAGGGGGGTTATCTGATGTGGAGAGAAGCCGCGAGAGCCGCGAGGGACTCCGGAAGTTGGTGTTCGGGGCCACTATGTGCAAAATGAACTGCACAGTGGAGGCAAGTATGACATGTTTGTTATTTTAAAAAACAAACGATCCTTTACAATCACTTTAAGTCTTACTCTCGGGGCTCCGGCTACTACTAGGTGGGGAGCGGAGGAAGATCACTCCGCCAGGGAAAACAAGAAGATAAGCAGGCAGGCGGCTGGCCAGGACTAAAAATAGCGCTGCTATACCACCTGAAAAACTTCTGCACTGCCTACTCAATGTGAAAGCCGGAGGGCTTTCACACTGAGGCGATGCGCTGGCGGGAGAGAATAAAATCTCCTGCCAGCAGCATCTTTGGAGCGGTGAGAGGAGCGGTGTGTATACCGCTCCTTCACCGCTCCTTCCCATTTAAAACAATGGGAAACTGCGGAAATACCGCCCGCAATCCGCCTCTGCAGAGGAGGAGCTTGCTGCAGAAATGGACGTGATGTCATGGGCCACGGCCCGGCTGGATCAGTAATACACAGGGCCGATCCGCCCTATAGGCTCATTATGCAAGCCGCTTAGGGCCCCGCAAAGCTGTGGAGGGCCCCCCAAATTACTAGAGGCCCCGCCTGGTGAGAAGTAATTTTTGGCCACTCACCCTGCTTCTCAACTCGCATGGGAGAAGAGGTAAGAAGTCAGCACCCCCCGCTTCTCATTTTAATGTAAGATGTCGTCGTCATTTCCGACGATGCCCCCCCCCCACCCGCTTCTCAACTATATTGTGACATGTCATCTTGTTTAGTGCTCCAGGGAAGTCATGGTTGGGCACTGGTAATACACTTGGTACTTTAAAAAAGGTAAAAGAAAAAAAATATTTATATCCAAAAACGAGGTGTTCTGCAATATGCAATAGGCTGCGCACACCTATGGGTGGAAATGAGCTATTTTGTGGATGTTTTTGAATTGAAGAACCCCCAAAACAGTGGAGATCAGTGTGTGTCTCTCATGTATCTTTGATTGACTTGCTTTTTTGACCAAGCACCTTGCACATGTCTATAGACAAAGTGGAGGAGCGGGTCTGGAGTGGTGCTGTGGGTTACAATTTCTGCAGAACGCTAACAAATGACATTTCGATGTTCTTCTCTTCTCAGGCACCTGGGTGCACTCTTTTGATGAGACTCGTACCAGGGAAGCGGACTTCCACGTAGATGAGAACACGAGAATTAAGGTGCCGATGATGACCATTAGGGAGAAGTTTCTGGTAGCCATCGTACGGGAGATGGGCTGTGTAGTGATCGATATCCCATATAAAGGAAATACCTCAGCCATCCTCATCGTGCCGGATAAAGGGAAACTTCAGGATGTGGAAAAAGCTCTCCAGAACGTATCACTGCAGACCTGGACCAAACTCATGAGACCAATGTAAGAGCCTTCTGTAATGAAGCATGCATTATAAATCTGATCCAAGTACATAGTCCCAGTGCCGGGACAAGGTCATCTAGAGCCCAGGGCAAACATGCCTAATTGAACCCCCCCCCCCCCCAAGATGTATGAGCATTATGTGTCAGAACCCCCCCCCCCCCCTGTAAAAATTGAACAGTAATCTGCATGCTTAAAGCGGAGGTTCACCCAAAAAATTAATTTTTAACATTACATTCAGCCGAGTTGCCCTAATGACAATCGGCTGTTTTTTATGTTTTTTTTCCCGTACATACCTTATTTTCACCGCCGCTTCCGGGTATGTCTTCTGCGGGACTGGGCGTTCCTAATTGATTGACAGGCTTCCGACCGTCGCATACAGCGCGTCATGAGTTGCCAAAAGAAGCCGAACGTCGATGCGCAGGCGCCGTATAGAGCCGCACCGACGTTCGGCTTCTTTCAGCAACTCGTGACGCGCTGTTTGCGTCGTTCGGAAGCCTGTCAATCAATTAGAAACACCCAGTCCCACAGAAGACATACCCGGAAGCGGCGGTGAAAATAAGGTATGTACGAAAAAAAAAAAAAAAAAAACAGCCGATTGTCATTAGGGCAACTCAGCTGAATGTAATGTTAAAAATGTATTTTTGGGTGAACCCCTGCTTTAAAATTACCCCTCCTCCCAGTACAAATTTGCCTCCTACTGAGATCCTCTTCTCAGCACGGATATTTGCCCCCCCCCCAGCTCAAATCCTCTCATTCCCCATATGCTCTCATCACAAATCCACCCGCCCTGAAAAAAATTCCGCCCTCCTAGTACAAATCCTCTACCCCTCAAATTTCCCCTCCATTCCAAATCACCCCTCTCTGTGCAAATTCTCCACAATCCCCCACTCTAGCACGAATCCCCCCCCTTCCTAGCACAAATACCCCTAATCATCCCTGCTAGTACAAATACCCCTCCTAGCACAAATCCTCTTCCCCACCGTAATACCTTTCTAGCACAAACCCCCAAAAAATCCCCCTCCTGACACAAATATTCTTCCCCCATCCCCCCCAACACAAATTTCCTTCAACTCACCACACCTCAAACAATTCATATCCCCTGCCACCCCTCAAATTCCCCCTCCCAACACAAATCAACTCCCACAACCGCCTTGTGGTGCCCCCCCTCACATGATACCACAGTGCCATCCCTTCTGGCCACCCCTTGTCCCGGTGATCTGACGATATGGTTCCGGCTATCGAGATGGTTCCTGTAAGGACTGCGCAGGCGCAATCCTTGCCGACGGAAATCACCGAACCTCAAGGGCGACGTGGAATTTGAGGTAAGTTGCCAGTCGGCATCACGTCCTCGCTTTGCTCGGACGGCTCAGCCTCCTGGCTCTTTTTTTTAACATCCTCCAATCCACGGGGATGTTAAGGAATGAGCCTGGATGCCGGCCGAGGTTCGGAGATTTCCGTCGGCAAGGATTGCGCCTGCGCAGTCCTTACAGGAACCATCTCGATAGAGGAACCATACCGACAAGTCACCGGCCCTGCATAGTCCTATATGAGCAATCTCTGACCTGAGTGATGAGAAGAGAAAGCAATACCCACCCTGACCGACACAATAGCATAGTATTACAAAAGCTGCTTTATTATGTAGGATGCTTCGCTCAGTACTCAAGAAATTAGAGTGGCTTCAAAGATTTCCTTTATTTGGTTAATGCCGATCAAACTTACAGGCTTTTTCTGTCACTTTTTGTTTAAAAAGTGTTTTTGTTAGAAAATTACTTAGAACCCCCAAATATTATACGTTTTTTTAAAGCAGATGCCCTAGAAAATAAATTGGTGGGTTTTGCAATTTATTATGTCCCACTGTGTTTGTGCAGCGGTTTTTCAAATGCAATTTTCTGGCGAAAAAAAATCACTTTTTAAAATTTTAATGCAAACAAACACAATACATAACTCAATTTTTATTTTTTTTAATCTAAAAGATGTTACGACGAGCAAATGGATCCCAAAACATGTCTTGCTTTAAATATGCGCACGGCTGTGCAACGGAGACAAATGACGTACATTTTACTATCCCTGGGTGACGCTTTAAAGGCCTTTACAGGTTATCACTTTCGATTTACAGAAGAGGTCTGGTGCTAGAATTACTGCCCATGATCTCACGTTTGCGGCGATACCTCACATGTGTTGCCATGCGTGAAGGAACCAACGCAAACTTTCTCCTTTGTGCACTAGTACGGGGGGGAAAGGGGCACTTTTTTAGCACTTTTCTTGCTGTCACAATGAAACATCCTTGTGACAGGTACTGTTTATAGAAGGATCTGGGGTCAAATCCCTTGTCTGCCCTTGAAAGCATTTAAAAACACCAAGATTGGTGTTTTTAAATACTTAAAAACAAAAATTAAATGGCGCCGTTGACATCCGGATAGACTGGAAATGAGGTCATGTCATCACTTCCGGGATACCATAGTGGAGACCTGATCAAAGCCAATCCCGGCTTTGTATGGGTCTCTGACTATTCAGCGGGCAAGTCCAATTACCAGTGGCAGCCCGTCCATTAGGGGTGCCCTGGCACCGCCCCCTCTCTCCTCTCCACCCCCCTATACGCAGTGGAGAGATTCATGCATAGCATGAATCTCTCCACTGCTGCCACGGCTGCCCTCTATTCATGTGTCTGGTCCCTTTCAGGATGCCGGGTGCCTATTTTGTTTTTAAGCACCTGGTTAGAGCCAGAGGCTCTATTAGGTTTCAAAATAGGGTGGACTCGGGTCACAGAGGATGCAACTGGAGCCCACCCAGGTGTGTTGCAACAGAAAATGAATATTGTTGGAGTCAGTGGGAGGAATAATACCCCATTATTTGTACCAGTGGGAAGAATAGTACTTCATTGCTGGTATCAGTGGGAGGAATAGTGCCCCATCATTGGTGTCAGTGGGAGGAATAGTGTCCCATCATTGGTACCAGTGGAAGGAATAGTACCCCATTGTTGGCATCAGTGGGAGGAATAGTACCCCATCATTTGTACTAGTGGGAGGAATAGTACCCCATTGTTGGCCGCAGTTGGACACCACTGCTGTATAGTATTCACCTTCACTCCTCCCCCGGCATCTACATAAAAAGTTATGTAGGGAGGTGGCAGAGCTGGGCCAACACGGACAGTAATCAGACACTCCAAAACTGCAAAGGGCTAAGACATACAAGGAGGGAGAGTGTTGTGATACGGATATTGACTCATCACGATGTAGGGGCACAATACAAGTAATAAAAAACAAAAGAAAAAACCCTGCAATTCATCCTGCGAAATACTTGATTTTTATGCACTTTTATTGTAAGTTTGTAAATCTTTGGCGGGGTATCTTAATATTGGACATTCAGAATATAAATAATTGCTGTTAGTGAGTGGTTTTCTTTAGGAAGCCTTGATCCTTTCGCCCTGCCAACTGCAATGTTTCCTCCACAGGGAAATCTTTGTAACGATCCCTAAATTTTGTGCTGCCGCTACGCTCAACCTGAAGAGTGAATTATCTGAAATGGGGATGAAGGACGTCTTCTCCAGTGACGCGGATCTTTCTGGAATTACAAAGATCCACGTGGAGGTGTCCAAGGTGAGATGTGTGCTTAGTGTACTGTTCTTTGTTCTATATATATATATACTTGTTCTATAATGTTTTTCACCCGGAAACAGATTTTTATGGAACTTTAACAATTTTACAATGTCGTTGGCAAAATGTTTCAGTTATTGAATTACATATATGGAATGTGTTTTTTTCCCTTTAGAGACTTTCTTGGGTTCGGAGGTAATCACCATTCTGTTTCAAATGCCACAGTTGGCCTTAGACCCTATCTTCCCGGACTGTATGGTTACTTGCTGGCTTTTGACAAAATCAATTTTGCAAAAATAATTCGGCACAATAAATATATGTTAGCACTTTATTCAAATGTAACGTAGATGTGAAACATTGTTTCTTTGTTATGAAGCATCTGTAACTGAATGTACCATTGACCTTTTATTTTCCAGGCAATTCATAAAGCAGTGCTGAGAGTGGATGAGAAGGGATCGGAGGCCGCAGGGGCATCGGCTGCGGTCATCACGAAATTAAGTCTACCATTTCAAGTCATTGCGGATCGCCCTTTCCTGATAACCATTCTACATAAACCTACTAACACCATTCTCTTCACTGGAAGAATAATGAAGCCTGAGAATTGCTGAAACCATGTGAGGTTGATGCTGATTTCTCAAACAGCCGATGAGGGGTCTTGAAAATCAAATTAGTCAGGACCCCAAATTCCCTCACAAAATTAAAATATATTTTTTATTTCCGCTCTCTGTGCTTTCTTTACTACACTACAATTGCCTTATTCTTTGATAAGGTATTAGGGCCCATTCACATTGATGCATTATGCTGCATTAAGGCAGCCAATTTAACATGAATGGGCCTCAAGGGCCCTAAATGAAATATGTAGCATTTTAGGCAGCCACATTAATTTGTTGTTGCAACCATAGGTGTGCTCAGCCTATTGCATCAGGATGTGCACCCCCTAGGGAAAACACACATGCCATATATATATATATATATATATAGAGAGAGAGAGAGAGAGAGATAGATAGATATATACTGTTGTGCTCATAAGTTTACATACCCTGGTAGAATTTATGATTTCTTGGCCATTTTTCAGAGAATATGAATAACACAAAAACTTTCTTTCACTCATGGTTAGTGTTTGTCTTAAACCATTTATTATGAATCAACTGTGTTTTCTCCCTTTAAATTATAATGGCAACATAAACTACCCAAATGACCTTGATCAAAAGTTTACATACCCCAGTTCTTAATACCGTGTATTGCACCCTTTAACATCAGTGACAGCTTGAAGTCTTTTGTGGTATTTGTGGATGAGGCTCTTTATCTTCTCAGATGGTAAAGCTGCCCATTCCTCTTGGGAAAAAGACTCCAGTTCCTGTACATTTTTGGGCTGTCTTGTATGAATGGCACGTTTGAGATCTCCCCAGAGTGGCTCAATGATATTGAGGTCAGGAGACTGAGATGGCCACTCCAGAACCTTTACTTTATTGTGCTGTAGGCAATGACTGGTGGACTTGGCCTTGTGTTTTGGATCATTGTTATGTTGGAGTGTCCAAATACGTCCCATGTGCAGCTTTCTGTCTGATGAATGCAAATGTTCCTCCAGTATTTTCTGATAACATATTGCATTCATCTTGCCAACAATTTTGACTAAATTTCCTGTGCGTTTGTAGCTCACACATCCCCAAAACATCAGCGATCCACCTCCGTGTTTCACAGTAGAAATGGTGGACCTTTCATCATAGGTCTTGTTGACTCCTCTCCAAATGTATGTGGTTGTGGCCAAAAAGCAAAATTTTGGTCTCATCACTCCAAATGACTTTGTGGCAGAAGGTTTGAGGCTTATCTCTGTGCTGTTTGATGTACTGTATGTAATGTAAGCGGGATACTTTGTGGCATTTGTGTAGTAATGACTTTCTTCTGGTGACTCGACTATGCAGCCCATCTTTCTTCAAGTGCCTCCTTATTGTGCATCTTGAAACAGCCACACCACATGTTTTCAGAGAGTTCTGTATTTCACCTGAAGTTATTTGTGGGTTTTTCTTTGCATCCCAAACTATTTAAATGGCAGTTGTTGCTAAAAATTTTAGTTGAAACCGAACCACAGTCAGGTAGACCAACAGAACCCCTCATTTTCCACTTCTTAGGCCCCATACAGACGACCGAACATGTCTGCTGAAACTGGTCCGCTGACCAGTTTCAGCAGACATGTTCGGTCGTCTGTACAGCCGAGCGGACAGGATTCCACCGTACATTTGCCCGCCGGGCCTTTTTCGAGCGGGCAAATATTTCTAAACATGTTTAGAAACATGCCCGCTGGAATCCTGTCCGTGGGACATGTTCGGTCGTCTGTACAAACCTACCGTACATGTCCGAGCGGCCGCCATCCCTCACATGCGTCGAATGACTTTGACGCATGCGTGGAAGCATTGAACTGCCAGAGCCGCGCACGTCGCCGCGTCATCGTCGCGGCGACGGCACAGCCTAGTCGCCGCGTATCGAGTACGCGCGGATTTCAGTATGATGGTAAGTACAGCTATCATACAGAAATCTCCGGGCAGACATGTACGCTGAAAACGGTCCGGCGGACCGTTTTCATCGTACATGTTTGCTCGTTTGTACGAGGCCTTAGAGTTTGAACACTGCTGATTGGCATTTTTAATTCCTGGGATATCTTTTTATATCCTTTTCCTGTTTTATACAGATCAACTACATTTTCTCACAGATCCTTTGACAATTCTTTTGCTTTCCCCATGACTCAGAATCCAGAAACGTCAGTGTAGCACTGGACGAAAGATACAAGGGTCTGTCAGGAGTCCAGAAACTCATTGACCTTTTATACACACACACACTAATTACAAGAAAACAGGTCACAGGTGAGGATGGTTACCTTTAATAGCCATTCAAACCCCTTTGTGTCAACTTGTGTGCATGTTATCAGGCCAAAATCAGCAAGGTATGTAAACTTTTGATCAGGGTAATTTGGGGAATTTCTGTTGTCATTATGATTTAAAAAGAGTAAACACAGTTGATTGATAATAAATGGCTTCAGCCAAACACTAACCACGAGAGAAAGAAACGTTTTTGTGTTATTCATATTCTCTGAAAAATGGCCAAGAAATCATAAATTGCGCCAGGGTATGTAAACTTATGAGTGCAAATATATATATATATATATATATATATATATATATATATATATAAAAACACACACAGACACACAACGTTAAGTAGTGCTCAATGTAGAGGTTGCAGAGTTAAGGAATGTGCTACGTAGGGCTCAGAAGTGTGCTATGTACAGGACATGCTATATTTAGGTTTCAGAGTTAAGGAGTTAAGGAGTGGGCTATATACAGGGTGCAGAGCTCAGGAGTGTGCTCTGTACATGGTGCAGAGTTAAGGAATGTGCCATGTACAGAATGCAGAGTTAAGGAGCATGGAATGTGCAGGTTGCACAGTTAAGGAGTGTGCTCTGTACAGGGTGCAGAGTTAAGGCCAGTTTATCACTCCCCCTCCAAGTACAGAGCTCTCCCCCCAAACGCAACTCTTTGCTTCCAGTACAGAGCTCTCCCCCAAACCCATCCTTTGCTTTCAGTACAGAGCTCTCCCCCATATCCATCCTTTTCTTCCAGTACAGAGCTCTCCTCCAAACCCAAATTGCTTCCAGTACAGAGCTCTCCCCCCAAACTCAGCATTTGATTTCAGTACAGAGCTCTCTCCGCAAACCCACCATTTGCTTCCAGTACAGAGCCCCCCCCCCCCCCAAACCCACCCTTTGCTTCCAGTACAGAGCTCTCCCCCAAACCCACCTTTTGCTTCCAGCACAGAGCTCTCCCCCACAAACCCACACTTTGCTTTCAATACAGAGCTCTCCCCCAAATCCACCCTTTTCTTCCAGTACAGAGCTCTCCCCCAAACCCAAATTGCTTCCAGTACAGAGCTCTCCCCCAAAGTCACCCTTTGCTTCCAGTACAGAGCTCTCCCCCAAACTCACCCTTTGCTTCCAGTACAGAGCCCCCCCCCAAACTCACCCTTTGCTTCCAGTACAGAGCCCCCCCCCCAAACCCACCCTTTGCTTCCAGTACAGAGCTCTCAGTGATTTCACCCCCAAATCCTCCCTACCCCACCTAAAGAATATCAGAGCTAGGACCGAGGGGCTGTTGTCGAACGGTGGCTAAAACAGTAGCAGTGTGTAGGCTGCCGGCGTGGGCTTTAGCAGGAGCTACTGCCAAGCCACTAGATCTGTGCACATCCCCCGCCCCCTCTCATAGAGATGGTGCAGAGTGCACACCACCGCGACAGGAACTTGTCACTTGTACACAGAAGCCCTAAAATCATTATTTTCCTCACTGTATTCTGGAAGTTGTATATTTTTTTCACACTAGTAATGGCAGTGATCGGCAACTTATAGCTGAATTGTACGTGCATTGGGCAATCTGAGACTAACTGACGTTAGGGGGGGCTGACTAACTGCCACTGACATCACCAGTGACACTAATACAGGGATCAGTGATAATACTTTACACTGTCGCTGTACTAATGACACTGGGTGGGAAGGGGTTAACATCTAGGGGCGATCAAGGGGTTACTGTGTGCCCAAGATTTGTAGTGTGTGTAATATGTGCTGCTTTTACTAAGCAGGGTGTTTTGCTTTGCAGGGAGAAAAACAGTCACATCTCTGTGTTGTTAGTAAATACAGGGCTCTGTACTGTGATTCGCTAAGCCTATCAGCACGTCCATAAATCATTGCCTTTAATTTTTTTTTTCCCGGACCTCCGCTTTAAGGTCCCAATTTCCCTAAAATGTCCCTCGTTCCCAATTATTTGTTTTGGCCTTGATATGTGTCGCCAGGGCTTTTTTTCTGGGGGAACTTGGGGGAACTCAGTTCCACCACCTTTGGCTCAGACCCTTTGGTGCCTGCTCACCACAATCACTTGGAAACACATAAGTCTGGTTTCTGTGTTTACAAGTGACAGCTTTGTAACCCCCTGAACTCTGCACGCTGTATGTAATGCAATCCTGGTATTTAATGCCTCTTTAAGACCCTTCTACTGTTTGTGAAATCTGAACAGGGTCGTGGTTGAGTTCCTGCACCTATTTTCTGAGAAAAAAAGCTCTGTGTGTCGCCATTGCAGTTTCTGGTTTTGCATGCCTTTTGTTTGACTGTGGCCGAACATATGGCCGGAATCGATAGCTACACCCAATATTCACACCCATTTTTTGTAAGGTCCCAATTTCCCTAAAATGTCCCTCGTTCCCACTTATTAATTTTGGTATAGGTACAGATTTTCATTGAAGTTCCAGGATTCCCCATGGCTTCATTTTGACAATGACCATCCAAATGGCCGGAATTGAAAGGTACGCAAAATATATTCAGTGTAGCTTAACCACACCCACTTATTGTAAGCTCCCAATTTCCCTAATAGAAAAAATTGGAGAATCCCCCAGGGTGGGGCTTTTTAGGCAACAGTAGTACAAGTAGTCATAGTAAATACAAAAATATATGGTAGTTTAATAGTAACAAAAGATATCAAACAATATATGGTAAACATGTATAATACAATAGTTTTAAAAACAACACATGTAGGGTGTAAATTTGAAAGGAGTGAAGAGTCCACAATGTAAATACTGGGCCCAACGCGTTTCGGGTTTCCTTCTTCAGGGACCGAAGTATGTGTGGAGTCAGACAGTGTAACAAACAACTTTTCACCCAAGACGTTTCAACGGCTCAATACACCCCTTAGTAGGACATCGCAGTCGGGACGCGTGGCAAACCTCAGATGGTGAAGAGAGGATTGAGGACTGGCATCCTATATCGATCACAAAGTAGCAGGACCTTTGGCCCGAAGTGTCACAGCGTAAAAAATTAATTTGATTGTATATTTATTTTTACCTGTAATGTCAAAGAGTAGCCAAAGAGGTCAGTAGAGAGCTCAGAAGAGGGGAAAAAAAGGGAGAAGACCCACAAGCAACCCGAAACGCGTTGGGCCCAGTATTTACATTGTGGACTCTTCACTCCTTTCAAATTTACACCCTACATGTGTTGTTTTTAAAACTATTGTATTATACATGTTTACCATATATTGTTTGATATCTTTTGTTACTATTAAACTACCATATATTTTTGTATTTACTATGACTACTTGTACTACTGTTGCCTAAAAAGCCCCACCCTGGGGGATTCTCCAATTTTTTCTGTTCATCAGGGGTGTCGGCAACCATTTTAGACCAAACTATCAAAGATGTTCTATTCACAATTTCCCTAATATGTCCTACATTCCCATTTATTTGTTTTAGCCTTGGCAAAAGTCCCCATTATAGTTCCTGGGTTCCCGTGCCTTTTGTTTAACGTGACCGTATAGCTTACAGAATTGTAAGCTACGCCCAATATTCAGTGTATCTTGACCACATCCACTTATTGTAAGATCCCAAATTCTGTAAAATGTACTTCATTCCCATGTATTTGTTTTAGCCTTGGTACACGTCCCCATTACAGTTCCTGGGTTCCCATGTTTTTTGTTTGACGTTTGCTATACATATGACTGGAATTATTAGCTACGCCCAATATTCAGTGTATCTTGACCACATCCACTTATTGGTAAGATCCCAAATTCTGTAAAATGTACTTCATTCCCATGTATTTGTTTTAGCCTTGGTACACGTCCCCATTACAGTTCCTGGGTTCCCATGTCTTTTGTTTGACATTTGTCATACATATGGCTGGAATTATTAGCTACACCCAATATTCAGTGTAGCTTGACCACACCCATTTGTTTTGTAAGGTCCCAACTTCCCAAAAATGTCCCTCATTCCCATTTATTTGTTTTGGCATTGGTACACGACACGTCCCCATTGCAGTTCCTGGGTTCCCATGTCTTTTTTTTTACATTTGCCATACATATGGCTGGAATTATTAGCTACACCCAATATTCAGTGTAGCTCGACCACACCCATTTTTTTTGTAAGGTCCCAACTTTCCAAAAATGTCCCTCATTCCCATTTATTTGTTTTGGCACTGGTACACGACACGTCCCCATTGCAGTTCCTGGGTTCCCATGCTTTTTGTTTTTTTACATTGGCCCTATGAATAGCCAGACTTGTAAGCTACACCCAATATTCATGAGGTCCCAATTTCCCGAAAATGTCCCCCATTTTGAAGTAGGGAGGTATGTTATTATCGGTTTTAAAAATCTCAGTGTTAAACTGTGTTAAAGTGTTACAAAACATTTAGGGGGAGTCATTGCAGCAGCAGTGTATTTGAGACATATTTATTACAAGTTGTAGGTATTTAGGGCCAGATTCACGTAGCCCGGGCGCAACTTAACTTTTCCGATTTAAGTTACACCGCCGCAAATTTTCTGCCTAAGTGCCCGATCCACAAAGCACTTACCTGGAAATTTGCAGCAGTGTAACTTAAATCCGTCCGGCGCAAGGCGGGCCCAATCGAATGGGGCGAGTCCCATTTAAATTAGGCGCACTCCCGCGCCGGACGTACTGAAGTTACCCGACATGCATTGCGCTAACTGACGTCGCACCGACGTCATTTGCTTAGACGTTAACGTAAATGGCGTCCAGCGCCATTCACGGACGTCTTACGCAAACGACGTTGATGTTTAAATTTTGACGCGGGAACGACGGCCATACTTACCATGGCTTAAAAAAACTAGGGCTCAGCCCTAGTTTTACGCGGCGTAACTCGACGGAAACGACGTAGAGTTAGATCGACGGGCCGTTCGGGACGTTCGGGGATCGCCGTAAGTCTTCATTTGCATATTCTACGCCGGCCGCAATGGCCTCGCTACCTAGCGGCCGGCCTAGAATTGCATCCTTAAGATCCGACAGTGTAATTCAATTACACCTGTTGGATCATAGGGCTAGCTATGCGTAACTGATTCTATGAATCAGTCGCATAGTTAGAAACAGAGATACGACAGCGTATCAGTAGATACGCCGTCGTATCTCGTTTGTGAATCTGGCCCTTAATTCACTGTACAGCACAAGTTGAAATATTTATTTATGTTATTAGCAGTGCTGCAGTCTCTTGTTACATGATTGCGGTGTATACAACTCGGACACAGGAGGAGGTTATGGCATTCAAGCCTGAAGCTGCCTATTGGATTTGGGGTTCCCTGGGGTAGCGATATTTCCGAGCACATCTTCATACATTATGTCAGCTTCAGAGCTGTGAGCAGGTGACAGGTTTGCTTTAAACAATTCAGTTGTGCAATGTGTAATTCTGCTTTTCTCGCAGATGATGTAATATTGTGTTGATATTACACAAATAAATCAATTTAACAGTGAACAATACATTCTGCCGATGTAGAACATTCTATTCCATTGCATCACAGCTGAAATCTGCTCCCCGGCTTTGATTTCAGTCTTGCACCGTTGTACCGACTCCTCTCCTGGAAATGTAACTGGTTTTTGATATAGTTAAATCGTTGGGTTTACTTCCACTTTAAAGTTCAGCTTTGACAGAAATAATGGGAGGATGGTAGTTAGATGTCCCGGCTCATAAAATCCTTTTCTACCCAGTTGCTCGGGGTTCACATTGTGCAAATGTACCAACACTGTGCAAGGATACTGAAACTCAAAGGTCTAAGACTCTCTATGTATTTGCACGGAAAATGTCAACAACTTAATCTCTGTTGTAATTGAACAAACTCGCCAAACCTTGCCAACCGCTCTCATATACGATCAAAGACAAACCCATTTCTCACAACTTCAGTCATGCGGATGACCAAGGGACATGGGAACATACAAATATGAGTCCGTCATCATGATGAATCACCAGATAATATGGGCTTAGCCAAACGAGAACTCCAAGTCCATGTCCGAAAATTGAAATAGACAGCCGCGCCTCGGTATAAATAAAGTATTATAATGAGCAGCCGCTGTCTATGCCTCCAAATGGGCAAACATCACAAAATATTCAGGCAGCTCTTTCTTAAACTACTTCAATATACTTTTAAATATTGTGGTATGTATTGTGAATATCTTTACTAAAGAAAAAATGATCAATATGCCAATGTAATTCGAATAAGAAATAAAGTGACACAGTGCAATCATACAAGTCTTCTGTGCAATATTGGGTAGTTTGTGCTTTCTTCCCAGGATGTTTTCTGTATGTTCACCACGTGAGATATGTAGTCACTCCGCACTCACCAGATGTTGTTGACTACCTTACTTTATAGCAAGGATAGTCAACTGGGCTTGCAGGTCTCCTAAATAGGGGGACCTATCCTACTTGGATATAGTGGCGGCTGGTGCTTAAAATGTTTGGGGGGCGCAAATTTACTGAAAATTTGGAAAAATACTGAAAAAAAAACATCAAATGCAGTCTCACTGTGCTTTCATATGCAGTCACTGTGCCCATCATATGTAGCCACTGTGCCCATCAAATGCACCCACTGTGCCCATCAAATACAGCCACTGTGCCCATCATATGCAGCTAACTGTGCCCAACAAATGCAGTCACTGTGTCCATCATATGCAGCCACTGTGCCCATCATATGCAGCCACTGTGCCCATCATATGCAGCTAACTGTGCCCAACAAATGCAGCCACTGTTTCCATCATATGCAGCCACTGTGCCCATCATATGCAGCCACTGTGCCCATCATATGCAGCCATTGTGTCCATCAAATGCAGTCACTGTGCCCATCATATGCAGCCACTGTGCCCATCATATGCAGCCACTGTGCCCATCATATGCAGCCATTGTGTCCATCAAATGCAGTCACTGTGCCCATCATATGCAGCCACTGTGCCCATCATATGCAGCCACTGTGCCCATCATATGCAGCCATTGTGTCCATCAAATGCAGTCACTGTGTCCATCATATGCAGCCACTGTGCCCATCATATGCAGCCACTGTGTCCATCAAATGCAATTACTGTGCCCATCATATGCAGCCACTGTGCCCATCATATGCAGCCAACTGTGACACTCGCCCATTCTCCTGGAAACTTCTAAACCCAGACACGTCCATCGGATTGCCAGACAGAGAAGTGTGATTGGTCACTCCAGAGAACACATCTCCACTGCTCTAGAGTCCAGTGGCCGCATGCTTTACACCACAGCATCCAACGCTTTGCTTTGCACTTGGTGATGTAAGTATTGGATCCAGCTGCTCGGCCATGGAAACCCATTCTATGGAGCTCTCTATACACTGTTGTTGTGATAATCTGGAGGCCACCCAAAGTTTGGAGGTATGTATCTATTGACTCTGCAGACAGTTGGCAACTTCTGGGCACTGTGCCCTTCAGCATGCGCTGACCCCGCTCTGTCATTTTACGTGGCCTACCACCTCATGGCTGTTGTTCTCATTTGCTTCCATGTTATTATACAACTAAGCGTTGGCCATGGAATATTTAGTAGTAAGGACATTTCACAGATGGACTTATTGCTCAGGTGGCCACCTATCACGGTACCACTCTTGAATTCACTGAGCTCCTGAGAGCGCCTTGTTCTTTCGCAAATTTTTGTAGAAGCCGTTCTCCATGCCTAGGTGCTGATTTTATATACCTGTGGCCATGGAGGTGATTGGAACACCTGAATCCAATGATTTGGAGGGGTGTCCCAATACATTTGGCAATATAGTGTAGGTGATAATAGTTATATCTAAGCCTCCTCGTTTAAACTTAAAAAGGCTTAATATGGCTTTAATTATTTAGTAAATGATTCCGCTGTGATGCAAGGACATTTCTCATTGCATCCTGGTTGCCAGGCTTTTTCGGATCCTCGGTTCACACCTTCTCAGCTCTATCATGAAATTCAGTATCTGCAGTCTAACTCGGTGTGTAATGGGATTTTCCACACAATTTAGAGATTTTACTAATCCTATTGATGCCTTTTCTTAGATAACAAGATAAAGGTTTAATTTCACATTTCATATTGGTGTTCAGATTGATTCCCTTTGTTTTGTGTTTCCTCTCTTTGGGCTAGATTCAGCATTAAATTACGCCGGCGTATATATAGATACGCCGCGTAAATTCAAACCTGCGCCGGCGTATCTTCTTTCTGTATTCAGAAAGCAAGATACGCCGGAATTAGGCTAAGATCCGACTGGCGTAAGTCTCTTACACCGTCGTATCTTAGGGTGCATACTTACGCTGGCCGATAGGTGGCGCTTCCGTCTTTTTCGGCATAGAATATGCAAATGACCTAGATACGCCGATTCACAAACGTACGTGCGCCCGGCTGAATTTTTTTACGTAGTTTGCGTAAGGCTTTCCCGGCGTAACGTTGCTCCTGCTTCTATGAGGCGCACGTAATGTTAAGTATGGATGTTGTTCCCGCGTCGAATTTTGAATTTTTTACGTCGTTTGCGTAAGTAGTTTGCGAATAGGGCTGGATGTAATTTACGTTCACGTCGAAACCAATAAGACCTTGCGGCGTAATTTGGAGCAATGCACACTGGGATATGTACACGGACGGCGCATGCGCCGTTCGTAAAAAACGTCAATCACGTTGGGTCACCACCCATTTACATAAAACACGCCCCCCTCATACTCATTTGAATTAGGCGCGCTTACGCCGGCCCCATTTACGCTACGCCGCCGTAACTTAGGAGGCAAGTGCTTTGTGAATACAGCACTTGCCTCTCTGATTTATGGCGGCGCTCGTAAATACGATACGCTACGCCGCCGTAACAATGCGCCGCCCTACCTGAATCTAGCCCCAGGAGTCCAACTTAAACCAGGAATGTTGTAAATTATAGCAACAGGGAGTCCTTTCATGGCCCATGTTTTCCAAATAAGTACAATAAAGCGCATGTGGTATAACATGTAAAGAAAAAGAGTCCTTGGTGCAAAGTCCTGTAAGCTAGGTGAGCTTGTAACATGAGTTTACAGTCTGTTAAAACCAGGCAGCCATGCAGAAGGAGCTGAAGCGACACTCAGGTACATATGATGAAAGAAACAATCAAAGAGGAGCAGGCGCCATTGGTTAAACTGTATTTGTAAAGTTTCAGGCATGTGGTTTGTTGTCCTGTGATTCCGTCAGGGCCCAACCGATAGATTTGAGTGTCCTTGGGACGGTTTTGGCGCGTTATGCATGCACGTATAGTATTTCCAATATCCGGCATTCCCTCCCCATCTTTTTTCTTCTTTGGCTTAGTAAAGATCTCTTATAGTATTAATTCCTCTATATAGAGGACATTATACTATTTGGCCACAAGATGGCAACCTATGAGAGGCATATAAAAATGTGCTGTAGTGACCCCTACAGCCAGCTTGACAAAGGTGCGCGCTGTGTGTACGTTCCCCTATCGAACCACAGCACATGCACGGAAACGCGTCGCACATTGCTGTCTCCGGTCGATGACGTCACCATTCCCCCCGCAACCATAGCGTCCACAAGCGTGCGCTTCAACGTGCGCTCCGGCGGCTCCTCTGGCACATCTGTGCGCTCACAACCAAGCGCATGAACCCAGCTAGACAACACCAGCAACACAGCCAAATACCAGCGCTGTGACAGAGACCCAAGGACACTCAAATCTATCGGTTGGGCCCTGACGGAATCACAGGACAACAAACCACATGCCTGAAACTTTACAAATACAGTGAGTACTTTTATTTCTATCTCCAATACAAATAAATAGCTGTACAGTTTAACCAATGGCGCCTGCTCCTCTTTGATTGTTTCTTTCATCACATGTTTTCCAAAGACTAGTATATAGCAAAAAGATATGTATCTGTCGGTTACTGGTCTGCAAACGCTCACAGACCTAAAATCTAAATCCAAGATTTACATGGCTTTTCCAGACAGAAAAGGTGACCTGGGTCAGACCTGGACAGAGCCATTCAACGGCATCCCTATGGATGCAGAAAATGCAAAAATATGAAAACATGAGGAATGGGGCTGGTACCCTTACAATCAAAAAAGGGAGAAGGCCCCTCAGATGTATCTACAGAAGTGTGGGTTTTAACCACTTCATTACTGGGCACTTAAACCCCCTTCCTGCCCAGACCAATTTTCAGCTTTCAGCGCTGACGCATTTTGAATGACAATTGCGCGGTCATCCAACACTTTACCCAAATTATATTTTTTGGCATTTTTTCCCTGCAAATAGTGTAGCAATATGTTGCACCTTCATTAAATGTAACCATATTGCTACACTTAGCGGCGCCTCTCCTCTATTTTATACTCAGTTGTGACGTGACGCTACTTGTATAGCAAGACATCGCTTGTATATCAAGTCAACATTTACTAAAATGTTTTGCTTGTGTAGCATTACCCCCAGTGGAGCTGTTGGATTTTTGGGCGGCGTGTTACCTCGTGGCTCCTCCGAATTTTCTAGGGGTGAGTGATGCGTATTGCATAAACAGAAGTAAAGGAATGTCCACGACAGGTGCTCTTTGTGGAGGAGCGCAAGGTCTCTAACATCCACCAGCTCTGTGATGTCATCATGGAGGAGGGGAAGAGACTCCAGTGACAACCTGTGTAGCTCTGGTGACCACCATGCCCAAGAGGGTTAAGGCAGGGCTGGAAAATAATGGTGGCCACACAAAATATTGACACTTTGGGCTCAATTTGGACATTTTTCACTTAGGGGTGTACTCACTTTTGTTGCCAGTGGTTTAGACATTAATGGCTGTGTGATGAGTTATTTTGAGGGGACAGCAAATTTACACTGTTATACAAGCTGTACACTCACTACACAACATTGTAGCAAAGTGTCATTTCTTCAGTGTTGTCCCATGAAAAGATAGAAGAAAATAGTTACAAAAATGTGAGGGGTGTACTTACTTTTGTGAGATACTGTATATATATATATACACACACACACACACAGTATATCCTGTTTGTCACCTTTTTCACACTCCCGTTCATTGCCACGTTCTCACACCTGTTCATTTCCATGCTCTCTCCTCCCGTTGAACATACAATTTTTGTTCTTTTTGTTTACTTCTTAGGAGGAGAACGTGTTTTATTGTCCTTGTTTAATTTTCTGGGGAAAATTCTATCTCTGCCAAAACGCAGCATTACCAAATATTTCCCACAGTGCTTTGCTCCTCAGAACATGATCCATATATAAGGCTGGGCATTCGCCCATACAGGCTACGCAGCGCAGAGGAATCCTACAGGTGGGCTGGACATTTCTATATTTCTATTTATTTTTCAATTTAGGTAAAGGGATATTCATTTAATGAGATCCAATGACAGATTAACAATTTGGAATTGCTTGGATCTCTGGTATTCAGTATTTATTTTATCAAATATTTTAGTGTCCCATCATTGGTGTCAGTGGGAGGAATAGTGTCCCATCATTGGTGTCAGTGGGAGGAATAGTGTCCCATCATTGGTGTCAGTGGGAGGAATAGTGTCCCATCATTGGTGTCAGTGGGAGGAATAGTGTCCCCATCATTGGTGTCAGTGGGAGGAATAGTGTCCCATCGTTGGTGTCAGTGGGAGGAATAGTGTCCCATCATTGGTGTCAGTGGGAGGAATAGTGTCCCCATCATTGGTGTCAGTGGGAGGAATAGTGTCCCATCGTTTGTGTCAGTGGGAGGAATAGTACCTAATCATTGGTGTCAGTGGGAGGAATAGTGTCCCATCATTGTTGTCAGTGGAAGGAATAGTTTTCCATCATTGGTGTCAGTGGGAGGAATAGTGTCCCATCATTGGTGTCAGTGGGAGGAATAGTGCCCCATCATTGGTGTCAGTGGGAGGAATAGTGTCCCATCATTGGTATCAGTGGGAGGAATAGTGTCCCATCATTGGTGTCAGTGGGAGGAATAGTGTCCCATCGTTGGTGTCAGTGGGAGGAATAGTGTCCCATCATTGGTGTCAGTGGGAGGAATAGTGTCCCATCATTGGTGTCAGTGGGAGGAATAGTGTCCCATCATTGGTGTCAGCGGGAGGAATAGTGTCCCCATCATTGGTATCAGTGGGAGGAATAGTGTCCCATCTTCGGCGTCAGTGGGAGGAATAGTGTCCCATCGTTTGTGTCAGTGGGAGGAATAGTACCTAATCATTGGTGTCAGTGGGAGGAATAGTGTCCCATCATTGTTGTCAGTGGAAGGAATAGTTTTCCATCATTGGTGTCAGTGGGAGGAATAGTGTCCCATCATTGGTGTCAGTGGGAGGAATAGTGCCCCATCATTGGTGTCAGTGGGAGGAATAGTGTCCCATCATTGGTATCAGTGGGAGGAATAGTGTCCCATCATTGGTGTCAGTGGGAGGAATAGTGTCCCATCGTTGGTGTCAGTGGGAGGAATAGTGTCCCATCATTGGTGTCAGTGGGAGGAATAGTGTCCCATCATTGGTGTCAGTGGGAGGAATAGTGTCCCATCATTGGTGTCAGCGGGAGGAATAGTGCCCCAAGGGCCAGATAATAGCAAGCCAAGGGCTATGGCTGGCCTAGAGCATAATTAAAATCCAGTATATTCAAATGATGCATTCCTTTATAAGTAATTGTTGTTATGCTTTTGAAAATAATCAAACTTGTTGAAAAGGAAATATTAAAATAATTTCAGATAAATGAGATGGTTCATGCCATGTAACATTTTCTTAGCAATATTTGTTATCCATATCGTGTGATAATACGGCTTCTCACAATAAAGAGTGTGATGCCCCGTACACACAATCGGTTTTCCCGGCGGTAAAAAATCACCCGGGAAAACTGAGAACCTGCTCGGCAGCTTTTTCCCCCTCCACACAGCCGTTTTCGTGGCAGGAAAAATGCCACGAGAGACGGCAGTGGCCCGGATTCAGTAAGATTTGCGCATAAATTACGGAGGCACAGGGCAATGATTTTGCCCTGCGCCCCCGCAAATTTGCGCCGCTGCCCTCGATTCACAGAGCAGTAGCTCCGTAAATTGCGAAGGCGCGCCAGGAAAATTGCCCGGCGTAAGCGCGCGCAATTTAAATGATCCCGCATGGGGCGGGAATCATTTAAATTAGGCGCGTTCCCACGCCGATCGTAAAGCGCATGCGCCGTCGGGAAACTTTCCCGACGTGCATTGCGGCAAATGACGTCGCAAGGACGTCATTTGCTTCAAAGTGAACGTGAATGGCGTCCAGCGCCATTCACGAATCACTTACGCAAACGACGTGAAATTCAAATTTCACGACGCGGGAACGGCGGGTATACTTTAGCATTGGCTGCCCCTACTATTAGAAGGGGCAGCCTTACGCTAAAGACGCCGTACGGAAACTCCGTAACTTGCGTACGCAGGGCCCGCGCAACATTGTGAATCGGTGTTAGTATGCAATTTGCATACTATACACTGAGCACAATGGGAGCGCCCCCTAGCGGTCATCGCAAGAATGCAGCCTAAAATCTGCGTGGCATAAGAGCCTTATGCCACGCAGATTTTAGGCTGCAGTCGGCGTTACGATGTTCCTGAATCAGGAGCATTCGTAACGCCGGAGCAAGTCAGCAATTGCGCTGCGTAACTATGGTTACGCAGGCGCAATTGCTCTCTGAATCCGGGCCCGTGTGTATGCTCCACCGCAGTGTTTTTCCCATGAGAAAACTGCCACGAAAAAGACCCCGGCAGGAAAAAAGAAAACATGTTCTCATTTTTCCCGCCGGGATTCCTGACGGTTTTCCTGTCGGGGAAACTGCCATGGAGCATACACATGGCCGCAGGGCCATCCTAATGGCATCATGGGCCCCTGGGCAAAGAAATGCTCTGGGGTCCCTACAACGATGACAGTGCAGGTAAACAGATACACAGGGGAGGCAGTCTGCCTCCTACCTACTTGATGTCTATCACTCTCAGTGCCATCATGGGGCTCAAGGACCAGCTGCTTTGGGGAAAGTGCAGGGGCCCCCCATGCAGCTGGGCCCCCTGGGCAGTGCCCATGTGTGCCCTCTCATTAAGACAGCCCTGCACGGCCGTTTTTCCCAGCCAAACGCTCTCATAGCAGTTTTTCCGACGGGAAAACTGGTCATGTGTACGAGGCAAGAGTAAACTTTAACAACCCAACCAATGTCATCTCAGCATCACCTTTATTTTTTTTCCAGTTAAGTAATATAAACTTTATAGAGCTGATACAAGCTTGTAAACTCTCTAAATAGATTTTTATTCTCAGTCAGAAGGATGAGCTGAACTGCCCCGGGTTCAGCTTGGCAAACTTCAGGACCGAGTTCCCACTTAGACGCTGCCATGGCTCCCAGCAGGGGTTCCGGTGAGTCCCTTTCCTCCGGTTTATGTGCGAATCCGGTCCGAATTTTTGCCTGAACTCGGACCTCAACCGGTCCAAAATGACGCAAGGGACCCTTTTCTGGTGCGAACCACGGCCGCCCTGGAGGTGAGTGAACTGCTCCATTGAGAGCCGGTTACAGTCTCCTGTCATGGGAATTGCATGTAGGGAAACAGTACCATGGTGATGTCTGGAGCTGCGGGTATTACCCCCGATACAACCACTTGAGCAAAATCACATAGTTACTTTGGGCCAGATTCACAAAAGAGATACGACGGCGTATCTCCTGATACGCCGTCGTATCTCTGTGATCCGCCCGTCGTAACTATGCGGCTGATTCATAGAATCAGTCACGCATAGATAGCCCTAAGATCCGACAGGTGTAATTGACTTACACCGTCGGATCTTAGGATGCAATTCTAGGTCGGCCGCTAGGTGGCGATTCCATTGCGGTCGGCGTAGAATATGCAAATGACTAGTTATGGCGATCCACGAAGATCCGCGCGTTCGTCGCAATCTCGTACGTCGTCGGTCGTCGGTTTTTCCCGTCGCAAAGTTACACCTACCTTAACATGGCTTATCTTTAGATCAGCCATGTTAAAGTATGGGCGTCGTTCCCGCGTCGAATTCCGATTTTTTTTTTTGCGTAAGACGTCTGGGAATACGAAACGCCGGTACGCACGTCGCAGTTCAAAAAAAACGTCGGGGCGCCGTAATTGCGCGCAAAGCACGTCGGGAAATTTGAACACGGAGCATGCGCAGAACGTTCGGCCGCCCGCCCCATTTGAATTAGGCGGGCTTGCGCCGAGCGGAATTACGTTACATCACCGCAAGTTTACAGGTAAGAGCTTTGTGAATCAGGCACTTACGCTGTAAACCTGCGGCGGTGTAACGTAAATGGGATACGTTACGCCGCCGGTGCGCAACGTATTTGTCTGTGAATCTGGCCCTTGGTTATTCAGGTTGACAAAAAGACACAAGTCCATCTAGTTCAACCATAAAAAGAAATAAAAAATATCGTACAATCCCATATACCCAATTCTATACCCACAGTTGATCCAGAGAAAGTAAAAAAAAAACAGCATAATCCAATTTGCTACAGCAGGGGAAAAAATTCCTTCTTGATCCCCCGAGAGGCAATCGGATTTTCCTCGGATCAACTTTACCTATAAATGTCAGTACTCCGTTACATTATGTACATTTGGGAAAGTATCCAGAGACCTTTCTTAAAGCAATCTACTGAGCTGGCCAGAACCACCACTGTCCCAATTTAGGCACTTATACACACTGGGCCAGATTCTCATAGATCCGGCGTATCTCTGCGGCGGCGTAGCGTATGTCATTTACGTTACGCCGCCGCGGCGTATCGTAAATCACCCGGCGCAAGCCCGCCTAATTCAAATTAGCCGGGTAGGGGGCGTGGAGCATTTAAATTAAGCGCGTTCCCGAACGTACTGCGCATGCGCCGTCCGGAAAATATCCCAGGGTGCATTGCTCCAAATGACGTCGCAAAGACGTCATTGGTTTAGACGTGAACGTAAATGGCGTCCAGCCCCATTCACGGACGACTTACGCAAATAACGTAATTTTTTTAATTTCGGCGCGGGAACGACGGCCATACTTAACATTGGTTGCCCCTCATATAGCAGGGGCAACTTTACGCCGCGCAAACCTAACGTAAACGTCGTAACTTCACTGCGTCGACCGCAAAGCTTCACTTCCTGATTCCCTTACCGAAGATGGTGGCGGCAGCATCTGAGAGCCGAGCGAAAGATCGGCTTTGGGTGTCGACATCGTGGGCGCGCTGGACAGGTAAGTGTCCACATTTTAAAAGTCAGCAGCTGCAGTATTTGTAGCTGCTGACTTAAAAAAAAAAATCTAATTCGGCGGAACTCCGCTTTAAAGCTTCCTATACATTAAGGTGAAAACATTTCTGACACTGATCATCCCCCCAGCTCCCCCGTTTTACTCACCCTCCATCCCTCGGCGGAGACGCACTCTTCCCCTCTGCCCAGGGTTCCCGGCTCTTGATTGGATAGATTGATAACAGCGCAGCCATTGGCTGCTGTCAATAAAATCCAATGACGCGGGCTGTGTCAATAGACGCAAATGCTGGACTCGGGAGCGCGCTCGCAAGGTAACCCCCCGGGAGAGTGCTTCTCCAAGGGGTTTTACCAATGTGGGGAGGAGCCGCAGTAGCTGCCGGGGTACCCCAGACGATGAGGATCTGGGCCACACTGTGCAAAACAAACTGCACAGCAAAGGTAATTATGACATATTTGTAAAAAAAAAACGAGGGTTTGCAAGCCCTTTAGCTTTGGAAAAAAAAAACTAATAACACACTGTGGGCCAGATTCAGGTACAAATGCGGCGGCGTAACGTATCCCCTTTACGTTACACCGCCGCAAGTTTTCAGTACAAGTGCCTGATTCACCAAGCACTTGCGTGTAAACTTACAGCGGTGTAACGTAAAGCCGTCTGGCGCAAGCCCGCCTAATTCAAATGGGGCGGGCACCATTTAAATTAGGCGCGTTCCTGCGCCGAACGCTCTGCGCATGCTCCGTGTGAAAATTTCCCGACGTGCTTTGCGCGAAATTACGGCGCCCCGACGTTTCTTTTGAACCGCGTCGTGCGTTTCAAACGCGGGAACGACGGCCATATTTTAACATGGCTGTTCTAAAGTTAAGCCATGAAAAAGCAGGCCTAAGTTTGCGACGGGAAAAACCGACTAGCGACAACGTAAGAGATTGCGACAAACGCGCCTATCTTCGTGGATCGCCGTAATCAGCTAATTTGCATACCCGACGCTGGAAAACGACGCAAACTCCACCCAGCGGCCGCCAGAAAATTACACCTAGGATCCGAAGGCGTACGAAGCCGTACGCCTGTCGGATCTTAGCCAAAAGCCGTTGTATCTTTTTTGTGAATTACAAATAAAGATACGACGCGGCAAATTTGAAAATTCGCCGGAGTATCAGTAGATACTCCGGCGTATTTCCTCTGTGAATCTGGCCCTTTATTTTATCTCTTTAATTATATAACATCTCATAACTGATATATTTTATTTTTTCTATTTTTTTTTTTTTTTTTTACTTTTTTAAAATTATCATCGTGTGGCAGGCCACAAATCTTGAGGGTTTGTGTGGATAACTATTTTATTATAATAATGATTGATAACCTGGACGTGTCCTGCTTGGATTTAAATTAAGACGTTTTTTGTTTTTTTTATTTGCCTATAAGGTATTGTCTCTGGCCTGATCAAATACAGCTCATGCCCATACAAACTCAGCGTAGCGTTTCTGGGCCTCCAGCCAATAACTACAGTAGCTTAACATGTGATGTGTTCCATTACAGGACGTTAGTTGATGTTAATTATTTCAGGCTAGAAAGAAGGATATTTGCTTTACAAATAATTATAATCAGGTGTAACCAGTAAACATTTGGCTTCATCCCATTGCAGTAACAGTGAAGCTAACACTTTACATGCTTTCCAATTTTGTGCCGCGCCCAACCTTCTAATTTTTATTAATTAAGATATTGCAATCAGTAATGTCCCCTGTCCTGTAATTTCTAAGATCTTGTAATATGAGCTAAGTGCTATTCTATTGACCAGTAGGGTCAGAATAAACCGACTCTTTTAATGCTTAGCCCAGGCTATTGAGTTGTTAAATGAGGCTGGCTTTTGAAAGGCCTTTCATTGTGTGATAACACTGTTTAAAGCCTATTGATGCTCAGGTGTGAATACCTTTCTGTCGGAAACAGACCGTCTGTCTAAAGATATGGATTGAGGGGAAATCATTGTGTGATGGTGTTTTGTTTGAATTCTGTTAATGAAGGAATGTGACTTCTCAGGTGGAGTGATTAGGTCATGTTAATTATAGACCGGCGCCGAAATGTCTGGAATGTTTAGTAATTAGCCATCTGAAGGTGTATTGAAGCCCCCCCAGGGTGTGATGTGTGGGTGGAGAGTTTGATTGTTCCTTACATGCCTTGAAAACTGTATATAAACTTGAGAGCTAACCATTAAAGATGTCTTTCATTTGAAACCAGAACCCAGAGCTGTGTGTCTCGGTTATTCTGGGAAATGGGATGTCTGATGTCTGTTGGATGGTTGGAGTGTCAGATAAGCTGTCGTGGGTTGATGAAAGGTCGTAGACGGTGTTGACCGTTACAATATGTTTAGCACTACCCCCGAAGGAGCTGCTGGTTTGTTTCGGGTGGCATGTTACCTCGTGTTTCTCTGATGTCTAGGGGTGTTTGGTGAAACGTGGTCCCGAAGCCAGTATCCTTGCGTTGCACGCGCAACCCCGGCCCGGAAGGCCATTCGCCAGGGCGGCGTGAAGTGGCTACCCTAAAGGTGGGCGCCACACGAGGAGAGACCCAGGAAGATGGCGTCTCTGCCTCATAAATACTCCTTTCCAGCATGCACAGCGAGGCCAAACCCTCCTGATAGGCTGCTGGGCAAGAGCACCCAATCCTTTACTCCAATGCTGCCACCTGCCGACCTGGGGTGAGATCAGCACCCCAGAAACAACAGAATGGACCCACAGCACAGCCAAAGCTGAGACAGAGACCCAAATTTGAACAAATCAACATGGTCAGAGTTGACTAACTCTCTGACCCCCCTCTAAATTTAACATAGCACCAGTACTGGAAAGTAACCAGGCGCTACACATGCAAATACACATATGCTCGCTGCCCTATGGTTTGGAAGTGCCATTGCTACTTTGCACATTCCCTTGCGGCATCGTCTTTTGTTAATTGATAAAAATAAATTATCAACACTTCTATTTCTGAAAGCTTTCTTGGTCTACAGCATTTTTCATACCTGCCTTAAACTTTTGCACAGCACTGTATATATAAATTATAGTGTTTTGTTTGTTTTTCAGGAAGGTTCAGTGCAACCAAAATCCAGGAAGAAGAAAGATGAAAGCCTTGCTCTTTCTGTGTGTGAGCGCAGCCCTCGTCCATGTGGCCATCTTATATGATGGTTACCTTAAACTGAAAGTTAACAATCATTACCCACCTCTGAATCCCCAAGACTATATGTATATGATTGTAGCTTTCAAGACAGAAGCCCTGGATGGCCTGTATGATGCTCTTGAAGATCCCGACAGCAGTGTGAGCCCCACCAAAGATATAACCATATTCACCGACAACAAATGGCATCCTCAAAACCCCAAACTTAAAACATTGTCCAAAGATTTTTCCTCCCCCGAGGCGGCCATGAGCAGTGTGAACGCCTTCGTGAAAGAAAACACCAGTGGAAAAATTGCCAATTTAGTGGGGAATCTTAATGACTACACAGTGACAGCTATTGTCAATACCAACAGTAAGTCTGGAGGGCAGTGCCAGTTTTATATGTTCTAGGTGTAAGCCATTCGTATTTTTATGATTGTTTTTGAATGTCAGCTCCACACAAAGCTGGTATTCCAAATTCAACTATGAGTTAGTAAATGGAATACCATCCAACGGTGAGATTTCCTTATTCTGCCTTGTCCCACAAGGCCGTAATGGTCTAACCCAGGGGTCTCCAAACTTTCTAAGCAAAAGGGACAGTTTACTGTCCCTCAGACTTTAGAGGGGCTGGACTGTGGCCATTGGTAGCCTTGGGCTTGGTGATCAGTGGGAGTAAAAAATATAATACATATGACCTGTGGTCAATAGGAGGAGAATAGTGCCCCATCATTGATATTAGTGGGAGGAATAGTGTCCCATTATTGGTGTCAGTAAAAAGAATAGTGTCCCATTATTGGTATTAGTGGGAGGAATAGTGTCCTATCATTGGTTTCAGTGGAAGGAATACTGTCCTATCATTTGTAAAAGTGGGAGGAATAATGTTCCATCATTGGTCCCGGTGGGATGATCAATGCCCAAATGCTGGTGTCAGTGGAAGGAATGGTGACCCATCATTAGTGTTAGTAGGAGAAATAGTTTCCTATCATTTGTGTCAGTGGCAAGAATAATGTTCCATCATTGGTATCAGTGGGAACAATAGTGCCCCTATTAATGGTGTCAGTGGCAGGAATAATGTTCCATAATTGGGATCAGTAGGAGGAATAGGAGGCCATTATTGGTGTCAGTGGAAGAATACTGTCCCATCATTGGTGTCAGTTTGAGGAATAGTGCCCCATCATTGGTGTCAGTTTGAGGAATAGTGCCCCATCGTTCCTTCCTATCCCTCCATCTCTATCTCGCTCTTCTTTCGAGATGCACAGTATTCGTCTGTTTTCTCCCATTTCTCAGGATTGCAGCAATTTATCGGCCTCCTGATTGCACTTTCTTGATGACTTTGCTGCCTGGCTACCCTACTCTCTCTCCTCTGAAATACCCACTATCATTCTTGGTGACTTCAACATTCCTGTCAATGTTAACAGCCCAACTACAGCTCAAATTCTCAACTCATCTTTTAACCTAACCCAATGGACACATACTTCCACTCACTCCAATGGTAATACCTTTGACCTTGTATTCTCCCATCTCTGCAATCCTGGCAACCTCACCAACACCCCCTTTCCTCTCTCTAATCACAAACTCATCAGTTTCACTGTATCCTTGCCTCCGACAACCCATCCCTCCAAGCAGCAAACAATTACTTGTAGGAACCTTTGCCACTTTAACCCTTCTCTCCTCTATTCTGCTACTGACCACCTATATGACATAATCTTTCCCCTGTCCTGACCTGGTCACCTCTGTCTACAACAGTTCCCTCTCATCATCGCTAAATGCACTTTCTCCTCTAAACACACACAGAACCAGGCCCGACCATTACAACCCTGGCAAACTGACAACACTAGAAATCTCAAGAACGACTGTGGCGTAAAACCAAATACCTGCAAGACTTCACACTATATAAATCTGCCCTTCTAAAATACAATTCCTGCCTCCATGCTGCCAAACAAGCCTACTTTGCCTCTCCTATTAATACCTTGTCATCCATTCACCTTCGGCTCTTCTCAACCTTTAACTTTCTGCTTCGTCCCCCCACTATCTCTATTGATGCAATTCGTGAGGACACCTCCACTGTACGTACATCTTCCCCACCCAACATACCTTGCCTAACAGCACATTCAACATTCAAAAAAATTTTCAGATGCCTACCCAACCAATTGTCCCTTGGATCCTGTTCCATCACAACTACTACGGTCACCCTCTTCTTCTATCCTATGCTCCCTCACTCACATCTTCAATCTCTTCCTCTTTAGTGGAACCTTCCCCACCCCTCTAAAACATGCGCAGATCACTTGCATACTTAAAAAGCCCTCACTGGACCCCACCAACCTGAACAACTTATGACCCATCTCATTGCTCCCATTAACCTCTAAACTTCTAGAATGCTTAGTCTATAACCGTCTTAGCTGCTACCTCAGTGAAAATAACCTTCTTAACCACTTACAGTCTGGCTTTCGCTCGCAGCACTCCACGAAAACTGCCTTACTAAAACTCACTAACGATTTACTAACTGTTAAAACCAACAGCCAGTACTCCATACTCCTATTACTTGACCTCTTTGCGGACTTTCATACTGTTGACCACCCACTCCTTCTCAATAAACTCCATTCCCTTGGCCTCCAAGATTCTGCTCTATCTTTGTTCACTGTGCTCCTTCAGTGTTACCTACAACTGTCTCCATTGTCCCTTTCTGTGGGGGTCCCCCAAGGCTCTGTTCTTGAACCCCTTCTCTTCTATATCTACACCTCCTCCCTTGGTCACTTGATAACCGCCCACGGCTTCCAATAGCACTTATACGCCGATGACATCCAAATTTAACTGTCTACTCCTCACCTCACTTCTTCAGTCTCCTTTCGCATTACTAACGTACTAACTGACATATCAGCATGGATGTCGCACCACTTCCTTAACCACTTAAGACCCGGACCAATATGCAGGTAAAGGACCAGGCCCCTTTTTGCGATCCGGCACTGCGTCGCTTTAACTGACAATTGCGCGGTCGTGCGACGTGGCTCCCAAACAAAATTGGCTTCTTTTTTTTTCCACAAATAGAGCTTTCTTTTGGTGGTATTTGATCACCTCTGCGGTTTTTATTTTTTGCGCTATAAACAAAAATAAAGTGACAATTTTGAAAAAAAATTCTATATTTTTTCCTTTTTGCTATAATAAATATCCCCAAAAAATATATAAAAAAAACTTTTTTTTCCTCAGTTTAGGCCGATACGTATTCTTCTACCTATTTCTGGTAAAAAAAAATCGCAATAAGCGTTTGTCAATTGGTTTGTGCAAAATTTATAGCGTTTAGAAAATAGGGGATAGTTTTATTGCATTTTTATTAATAATTTATTTTTTACTACTAATGGTGGCGATCAGCAATTTTTTTCACGACTGCGACATTATGGCGGACACATCTGACAATTTTGACACATTTTTGGGACCATTGTCATTTTCACAGCAAAAAGTGCTATAAAAATGCATTGTTTACTGTGAAAATTACAAGTGCAGTTTGAGAGTTAACCACTAGGGGGCGCTGAAGGGGTTAAGTGTGACCTCATATGTGTTTCTAACTGTAGGGGGGCGGGGCTGGACGTGTGACGTCATTGATCGTCTTTCCCTATATCAGGGAACAGACGATCAATGACAGTGCCACTGTGAAGAACGGGGAAGGTGTGTTTACACTCACCTCTCCCCGTTCTTCAGCTCCTGTGACTGATCACGGGACTCCGGCGACGATCGGGTCCGTGGGTCCCGCGGTCACGGAGCTTCAGACCGGGTCACGGGCACGCACCTGCAATCACGGCTGGGCATTTAACAATCACGTACAGGTACGTGATTGTGCCCAGCTGTGCCATTCTGCCGATGTATATCGGCATTAGGCGGTCCTTAAGTGGTTAAATTAAATCTCTCTAAAACTAAGCTATTAATATTCCCCCCTGCCCCGTGCCCCACTCCATGATTTTTCCATCAAAATCAACAATGCAACCATCAGTCAGGGTACTAGGTGTAATCCTAGACCCTGACTTGTCATTTCAGCCTCAAGTCCAATCGTTGTCAAAAATTTGTAGACTTCACCTTCACTTTTAACAAATAAAACAACCAAGCTTCTCATTCGCTCCCTTGTTATCTCTAGCCTTGACTATTGCAACTCCCTTCTCTCATTGGCCTTCCTCTCCATAGACTTTCCCCTCTTCAGTCTATCATGATACTGCTGCCGGACTTATCCACCTTACCAACCACAAATTCACCCAGCAAATGAAATTCAAAATACTAACCACAACATACAAAGCCATTCACAACTTTGCCCAGAGTTACATCACCAATCTTGTCTCCAAATATCACCCAACTAGTCCTCTCCGCTCTTCTCAAAACCTGCTACTCTCAAACTCCCTTGTCTCCTCCTCCCATGCTCATCTCCAGGATTTCTCCAGAGCCTCTCCCATCCTCTGAAACTCGCTACCTCAATCTGTACAGCTATCTCCTACTCCTGCTAACTTCAGGCAATCCCTGAAAACTCATCTCTTCAGGGAAGCCTATCATGTCTCCAACTAAGCTTTTACCGCTACCATCAGCTCATTCCCCACAGTTACAACCTTTAGTACCACCTGCCCCACCCTATTAGATTGTAAGATCTTCTGAGTAGGGCCCTCTTGTATTTTATTATATTATAACTGTATTGTCTCTTTTTTGTAATGTAAAGCACTAATAATATTAATAATTTGTCAGTGGGAGGAATGGTGCCCCAAGGGCCGGCTAAAGACAAGTAAAGGGCCATATTTGGAGTGCTAGACTCCAAGATTATTTGAGATTCTCAATAAATCAAAAGGTTGTCAACATATGGCAGCTCTCTAATGCCCTGGAGGAATCCAAAGGTTCTTGGGAAAATCGCCAAGTCTTGGAAGGTTACATAGGATATAATTTGTATTTGTTACAATAAAAAAGTATGAAGAGAGGAAAAAAAAATGGAGTAATGATAGAAAAAGAAAATGAAGGAGAAAGGGAAGAAGGGGGTGGAAAAAGAAGGTGGGAAAGAATGAACGAAGGAAGAAAAGAAGAAGCAAGCGAGGAAGGAAGTCAGGGAGCAAGGAAGGAAGAAAGAATATAGTACTAGTATATAAGACAGTGTATAATATTTGCAGTACTTTATTCATTAATATGTGTTCATTTAATTAACCTCCTCCCTACAGACGCCTTGAAAGTGCCATCTGCAGGTGGAAGTGGCTGGACAAAACAATTGGATGGACAGTACAAGATGGTGGAAAATAAAGCCCTGGGGGTCAAGGTCATTGAATTACCATACAGTCCCTATTTATCCATTCTTCTCGCTATACCTTCTCCAGGAAAAGAAGAAGAAGTGGGCAAGAGCCTCACCTCACCAACCATCGAGGCTCTGAGGAAGTCTATGACTCTCCAGTAAGCCACATATTTAAATTATTATTAAGCAATCAAAATGACAACCCTCTGCAAGCAGACAGACAAGTCTGTGATCTGATGATTGAAGTTATATTAAGAGTGAATCTGCCGAATTTACAAAAGAAAAATCTGGCGCCACTTTCAAATTGGTGCATCTTTGCTTGCCAAGCCTAATCCTGGTTTGCGAGATAGGCATGTCAAATATTGTCCAAACTAAGCAAGATAGCATTAAATCAACCTGAGCATTTCAGATACACACCACTCCAAGGCATGCAGGGAATAAACAGACTGAATATTTTGCTAGGGGAAAATATGGAAATTTTAAAGGTGACCACTGCTTTGACCCTATGTATAAAAAAAGTAACGCTGTAAGTTCACCCAAAGCCCTACACCCACTCTCACAGCTGTTTATCTGATTCTCTTCCTACTTTTCTAATCATGTGGTTGAAAAAAAAACATATTTAAATCCAAGCGTCTGGCGCCCTGCATGGAGATTAGGGGCCGGGCGCATGGATTGGGGGGGCAGTGCCCCTAATGATCAGGCTGCCACTGCTCTTGTCTCACGGCAAGAAGGGTCAAATATCACTTGGATGGTCACCCATAAAAAATCAAGGCCCGAATTGACAATTTATAAAAGATACATCGATGACATGTATGGAAAGGTACGGGGAAGGACTCGGAGAAGTTTTTAAAGGAAATCAAGATCAATGCATATGGTAATATCTTCTCAAGTGGTTGGGACCATAATCAAATCAACTTTTTGTAAGCGCTGTTTACACATAGAGCACTACTCTTGTGGTTATAAGTGTGATCATTACACAACCACAACAGGTTTGAGACAGCAGCTGCATCACATTATATATATATATATATATATATATATATATATATATATATATATATATATTTATATATATATATTTGGCGTAAGTTTATATTTTTTTAACATTTATAGTGATATGTTTCCATTTTAAGTTAAATTTTATTTTCAAATTTGAATTCATTTTGAACTCGAAATTTCTTTTTGAATTTGGATAATTAATTTTCATTATAGTTTATTTTGGATTTGTCAAAATTCATGATGGATGGATGTGCAGATTGCTGAGGCTCCGACTACCTATAACATTAAACAATTGACCTCTTCCTTCCCCTCCCAAATTGACAATTGACCAGACGACACAGTACTTTTTTGGAGTCGAATAGCCATAGCAGCCTTTGTTTTATTCTTTCAAACAATTGAAATACAAAAACTTCATAAACAGTCGAAATGCATAAATACCTACAATACATAACCCATTAACAAAAACCTCAGCCTAATCCTAAAGATCTTTGAATGCCTATTTTATTTTAATTATCTGTCACCTATGAAAGACCCCCCGCCGCAACTTACACCGGCTCAGGGACAAGTACCACTTACTTACTACCAGATACAACCAACTTAATAACCCCCCCTCACCCCACCCCCGCCCCCACCCCCGCCCCCCCCGATGTTACCATTGTATAATTAGGAAGGGTAGAGACACCCATACCTCCAGATGGGCCCAACCCCCCTAACTCTCCAGTATTTTCTCCAGCACCGCCTTCAAAGACCCAATAGACTAGACCACCCATCGCTGCTATGACTAGTAACAAAATAACCCATAAATTGAATGGTCAGGAAAAACGTAACCCCCTAAACTTCCTACTATAGAAACCAAACCACATCCGTATTAAATTGGCGAAAAACATCCCCAAACCAAACCAACCAGGTGGGTGGGAGAAACCTTCCTTACACTGTGATAAGCTCTGACTGATCACCGACTGGACACCGCCTCCCTCCACTCCCTACTGGACACCCCCCATCACTTTGGGACCCAATCATGTAAGGGAATAACCCCTATTCATATAATCCCTTTATTCACTCCGCATCACTGCCCACTCCGTCATGCTGGCCCTCCTCCCAGTTTCACGTTTGCCCCGGGCTATATACTTTACTATTGTCATTTGGAAAGTTGCATACAAACAAAATTTGGATGGAATTTTGATTTGCAACAAAACGATTTGCACATGTCAAGTGGCCTCTTTTTCTCAAGCACCCCTGAAAGTGGTGACACTGAATACTAGGGAATGGCACAGTTACCAAGCAGATATCAAACCATGAAAAATGTCAACAGGCAATCAATAGCGTTGCAGAATGTGCAGGCAGAAGTGTATTTAGTGCCAGGGGCTGGTGTCAGAATCAGAAGAGCAGAAGTCCAAGAGAGGTTAGGGTAAGAAATCCAAGAGATTAGGTAAAATGGATCAGTAAATAGGGGAACAGGATTACAGGTCAGGTTACAGGTCATGGGGTTATGAAATATACAGCTGGAGACCACCTTAAGAAACAAGCGTTCAAAAGAGCATGTGAAGGCAACATTGGTATGGGGTGTGCATAGAGATGCGTGCCCAAAAGTGGCCTTCTGTGCAGGACAATGGGCCAGCACTGTGGTGGCTCAACGCAATTGGCACTGCGCTGACAAGCCGTTCACCTCTGCAGCTAGGGGTTCGGATCCCGGTCTCGGCTACATGTGAATTGTGTTTGGTGGTCTCAGCCCGGCTCCCGGTGGGTGTGCTATGCGAGGTAAGCCTGCGCTTAGTACGCCCGCCCCCCTCCCACAAAAACCACCACACTTACACACGCACTCGAAATTGGGTTAACATGCACGCACTTTGACCATGCGGTTTTTAAAAAGAGAGGCGAAGGACTAACGGGGCTGGTTGAGCGGGCTAGATCCTCTCACTCCCTTATAGGGAGTCCCTCTGCCCCGTTGGGCTTCAAAGCGGAGCAGGTAGGGCGGGCTGTGTGGGAGGACCCCCTCACACACCCACCATTGCCACCCGGGGCATGGAGAAAGGTGGCAGATTGCCTCTGGGGGAGGCCTGCCTACTCCCAACTCCTGCAGTCCGGCTCCTCTCTCGAGTACACGCACAAAAATACACTTTAAAAAAAAAAAAAAGAGCGCAATCCAACAATTACACCTCCGATTCACCTGTTTAGCAGAGGTCACATGACAAAATACCTAGATTTGTAGTTGGGTTGTATGTACTGTATTAGTAATGTTGTGTTACATTTGAAAAAAATATTCAATTACAAATTTATAATCTCATAGATAAAAATGTCATATTCACAGGCAAGTAAGCATGAAGGTTCCCAGAGCCACAATTTTTGCTGCGTCCTTCATGGCTGTGGACATAGTTCCTTTGGATGATGAGGAGCTTATCAGGACTAGGGTAACATTTTTCATTTTATTGTTAAGATTGTTAAGATTTTTGCATAATTGAGACAAACAATGGAAAGTCTGCTCCTATTACAATATTGCTTTGTAAATCTACCCAAAGGGGACAGGAAGCAATTGTAAGTCCCAGAGGTAACAGGAAGTGAGGAGAAATCTATCCAATGAGGACAGGTGGTGTGAGTAAATCTCTACAGGAGGATAGAGGAACATCTACTCAGTGAGGGCAGGTAGTGAGGGGAAATCTATCAATGAGGGAAGGGAGGAGGAAGCAAGGGAAACATGTATGTGGTGAAAACAGGAATAAGGGGACATCGCTAAAGGGGGGACAGGAAGTGAGGGTAAATCTCTACTGGGGTGGGGCAGGAAGTGGGAGCAAATCCACCCAGTGAGGACAGATAGTGAGGGGAAATCTCACTAGCGGGGAGAGGAAGTGAGGAGAATTCTCCACATGGTGGAAGGGGACAGGAAGTGAGGAAAAAGTGTATCTAGTGAAAAACAGGAATTGAGCGGACATCTCTGTATGGGGACAGGAAATTAGGGGAAATCTCTACAGGGGGGGACAGGAAGCAAAAATAAATCTACTCAGTGAGGAGGACAAAATGTGAGGGTAAAGCTCTACAGGGGAGGAACAGGAAGTGAAGGTAATTCCATTGTGAGGGTAAACCTACTGGGCAAAGAAAAAAAGGATTTACTGTAAGCATAAATCTCTTTAAAGCGGGGGTTCACCCGGAAAAAAAAATTTAACGCGTTGCCGAAAGAAGCCGAACGTCGGTGCGGCTCTATACGGCGCCTGCGCACCGACGTTCGGCTACTTTGGGCAACTCATGACGCGCTGTATGCGACGGTCGGAAGCCTGTCAATCAAATAGGAACACCCAGTCCCGCAGAAGACATACCCGGAAGCCGCGGAGAACATCTATCTCTAAAAAGGTAAGTACTGCATTGATTTAAAAAAAAAACACCCGATTGTGCTTCCCACAATTAGCCTCAATCTAATGTTAAAAATTTGTTTTTTGGGTGAATCCCCGCTTTAAGGAGTAAAGGTTGTTAGGGGAAATCTACCCAGTGCAAACAGGAAGTGAGGGGAAATCTCAAAATGAGGGAAAGGAAGTGAGGGGCAAAATCTCCCCAGCATGGACACGGCAATAAAAAAACTGACCAAGGGTCTGACTCTTCCCCGCTCTAACAGAGATAGTAATTGGATGCTTCTGAATATTTCAGCTATGGGGCAGATGTGAATTATTGAGTAGCTTTGGCTTTATTATTTGTATTGTTATAATTCGATATCCCGTAATACTGCCTTATTACATGCTTTATTTTGCATCTACAGTACGGCTATAAAGTGGCAATGCAGTTCCCATAGACGGAGGATATACCACTCAGAGGTCAGGACTACTCCATATGCCAGGAGCCTACTTAAATCCTCAACATAGCACTGTGTAATATTCACCTTAAATAAAGATATATCTCACATGACTCTATTGTCCTCATTGTCTTTAATGTGACTAAACCCACAGTTTAAAATTGTGCACGCCTGCACAACGGCGACAAACTACGTAAGTTTTACCACTTACCACTTTAGATGTACAGAGGAGATCTGGGGGGGGGGGGGGGTGGGGGCATTTAATATATATTTTTTTTTATTACCGTTTTGATTCATATTATTTTGAAACTGTTGCTTTAAAGGGTCACTAAAGGAATTATTTTTTTAGCTAAATAGCTTCCTTTACCTTACTGCAGTCCTGGTTTCATGTCCTCATTGTTCGTTTTTGCTCTGATGTTGCTGTATTTCTTCTCTGTTCTGGACACTTCCTGGTTGTCTGTTTCCTGATGACCACAGTACTGGGAGATTCTAGTTTCATTTTCCAAACCATCACTACTCTATGGCTCTGTCTAGCACAGAGGCAGGATAACATGCAAAAATGAAACTAGATGCAAAAACGAAACTAGAGGTGCATTATATGATTGATTTTTATCTATTTTTAATCAATTTTAAAAGGAATCAGTGTAACGGAATGACCCAGGACAAACAGAGACTTTGGTGATGCCGGTACAGGAGTACCCCTCATCCTTCCAATGAGTCTTATGTCTAGGGTCACCTTATGTCCGATAGGGCCATAGGGTGACTGAGAAATTATATCCTAAATTACAGGACAGGGGACATTACTGATAGTTCATATTGCAAAGTGTTAGTTTATTCTATGACTCATCTCTCTGTGTAGACTGTTGACATGCTAATTGAGTCTGGTCCAGGATCTCTAATTATGTATGCTAAATACTGTTTTGTGTGTGGAATGGAACTTGTCAAGCTGTATGCGGAGACAGAACGTCTGTCTAAAGATATGGTTTGAGGGGAATTCATTGTGTGATGGTGTTTTGTTTGAATTCTGTTAATGAAGGAATGTGACTTCTCAGGTGGAGTGATTAGATCATGATAATTATAGTCCAGCACCGAGATGTCTGGAATGTTTAGCAATTAGCCATCTGAAGGTGTATTAAAGCCCCCCCAGGGTGTGAGGTGTGGGTGGAGAGTTTGATTGTTCCTTTCATGCTTAAACTGTATATAAACTTGAGAGCTAGCTAGCCATTAAAGTTGTCTTGCATTTGAAATCAGAACAGAGCTGTGTGTCTCGTGTCTGGGGGGAATTCTTATGGGTCGTGTTAGTTTGCCTGATTGTGGAGTGTCGATAAGCTGTCGTGGGTTGATGGAAGGTCGTAAACGGTGGTGACCGTTACAATCAGTTAACTATTATGTCTCCATACCCTGTAAACAGTAATTTCAGCAAAAAAAACATTTCCTTTACAACTCCTTTAAAATTTTTATTTTTTTGGATCACTTTTATTGTTTTTACAAGGACTGTAAACAAGTAAACATGTGACAGTAATAGGCGGTGACAGGTACTCTTTATGGAGGAATCTGGGGTCTATATGACCCCAAAATCCCTCCTTTGCACTTGAAAGTATTCCAAATGCCAAGTCCGGCGTTCTTGAATACTTTCTATTTTTAAAACTGGTGCCTTTAAGACTCCAGTAATCCGGAAGTGATGTCATGACGTGGCTTCCGGGTTACTATAGCCGAGACCCGATCAAAGCCGATTTCGGCTTTCTTTGGGTCTCCCGGCAGCCTGTTGATGTGCCAGATAGACATGTGCAATTCATTTTATATACGGTGGGGGATATAAATGGTATGGTGGGGAATATAAATGGTACGGTGGGGGATATAAATGGTACGGTGGGGGATATACAGTAAATGGTATGGTGGGGGATATAAATGGTACGGTGGATATAAATGGTACGGTGGGGGATATAAATGGTACAGTGGGGAATATAAATGGTGTGATGGGGGATATAAATGGTACGGTGGGGAATATAAATGGTGTGATGGGGGATATAAATGGTACGGTGGGGGATATACAGTAAATGGTATGGTGGGGATATAAATGGTACGGTGGATAAAAATGGTACGGTGGGGGATATAAATGGTACAGTGGGGAATATAAATGGTGTGATGGGGGATATAAATGGTACGGTGGAGGATATAAATGATACGGTTGGGGATATAAATGATACGGTTGGGGATATAAATGATACGGTTGGGGATATAAATGGTAAGGTGGGGGATATAAATGGTACGGTGGGGGATATAAATGGTACGGTGGGGGATATAAATGATACGGTTGGGGGTATAAATGGTACGGTTGGGGGTATAAATGGTACGGTTGGGGGATATAAATGGTGCGGTGGGGGATATAAATATGGTATGGTAGGGTCAGGGAAACTTTTTATGGCATAACAGGACTCTCTGTGGTCCACGTATGTACCATTATTCCTTATTTTAGGTTGCCCTTCTGCTCTATTTGGAGTCTCTATGCTCCGTTGTCCTCTCTATAGGATACTTCCATTGTGTGACTTCTACTTGCCTATGTGGAAATTCACAATATCAGACGCAAGATTTTATCTGGCCTGGAGGCTTGTTAAAAATGGAGTGCAAAATCTGGTGCAGCTCTGCATAGAAACCAATCAGCTTCCAGGTTTTCAAACCTTAATTGAAGAAGCTGAAGTTAGAAGCTTATTGGCTCCTATGCCCAGATTTTGCCCTCTCCAGTTTTAGTAAATCAACCCCAATGAATTTTTGTAAATTTGGATGTATTCTTCCATCCCAAAGTTCTGTACGTCCCCTGTAAAAAATGTTTTCTAATCTGTTGCACAAATTTGGGATGACTAGGAAAATAAGTGTCTCTAATTATTCCTACATGAATATGGATTGATGTAAAGCCGGGGTCTCCAAACTTTCTAAACAAAGTGCCAGTTTACCGACATTGAGGAGGCCAGAGAATGGCCAGTGTGAGCAGTGCTTTAAGTGGGCCAAAAGAGGTGCCGGTACTCTATAAGGCGCCGGTGCTCCCCCCCCCCCCCCCCCAATACTGAACATGAAAATACCCTTAGAAAGTACCCTGAAAAAGAGCTACTGTAGAAAGAGCTACTGAACATAAATAAAATGTGCAAAAGGGTATTGAACAAAATGTTGTACAAAGTAAAAAGATTGTATATTCATATATAGTATATAGGAGGCTTTGTTTTTTCTTTTTGCAAAATCCAAACCAATGTGTGTTCTATAGGTTAAAATATATATCATTGACCCCCAATATCTGTGTATATATATATATATAATGAGCTCTCATGGAGGTAACATGGAGGGAGGGAGCTAACAGAAATGAAAATTGTCCATCACCACCAATAAAATGGTATTTCCAATTGCCATCAAATTACGTTTTTTCCTGACCTACCTTGTGGCAGCAGAGCGAGGCAGGCACTGAAGTCGGCGGGCAAATGGAAGGTCTGGTCTAGCACGCGGCCTGGCTCCGCTGCTCTCACAGTAACTGACTGACTCGTCTCCACCCCCCGGGAGCAGGCTGAGCTTGACTCAAGCACGTAGCCGACGCCGCCCGCACGGCCGCGGAGACTACAACTCCCATGATAATTAGCGGGACTGTGGCGACGTCACATGACAATAACAGTCATGATTCCATCATTCAGCGCCGCAGACGGATCGCGGACAGCCGCGGCTATTGTTTCGCGGTCTGTCTGCAATACAAACAGACAACATTACTTGGGGGGGCACATGGGGGGGCACACAGTAAAATTGGGGGGGACGTGGCCCGCTCAGGCCCCACCCTGGAGACGCCCCTGACTACAATGCTGTAGCTAGCTCTCCGCTGCGTTCCGGTACCGGAATCCCACGTACTGGGCGCACGGAGAGGTGCTGGTACTCTCCAGGGCCATTTTTGGAAGTGGCGGTACTGAGTACCGCCGCGTTCCGGCCCACTTAAAGCACTGAGTGTGAGTCAAAAATGCCCTGGTGTCAATGGGAGTAAGCAACGCCGCATGATTCATATCAGTGGGAGGAACAGTGCCCCATCATTGGTATTAGTGGAAGGGCCTGATAAAGACAAACAAAGAACCACAGCTTGGAGACCACTGATGTAAAGTATCAGGGCCTGAAGAAGTGGTGATGGACCATGAAATGCGTAGGCCTGAGCAACTCCAGAAGAAAGATATATTATAGTACACAGTCATATGGCTGTTATTTTTTTGCAGTGTTTTTTTTACTGGATTTGTGGAGTGATCACCTCTAATGTCCTCTCTGTGTTTTTATTTGGAAAATGTTTTTATCAATGGTAATAAATTGTGATTCTTAAGCGTTTCTTGTGATTGTACCTTTTAATATACAGTTGTGTAAAAAAAGTAATTGCCCCCTAAACCAAATAACTGAGTCTTTAACATTGATGTGGAGCAATTTTGTCGCATTGTTGCAGAATTGTTTTAATTCAGCCACATTGGAGGGTTTTCCAGTATGAACGGCCTGTGTAA